>NC_141060.1:39485067-39671694 GCF_041138505.1 Cibotium barometz
CATCTCACACGTGAGCTCCGCAAAGGCAAGGAAACGATATGACATGAGGAACTGACTCTGGGGAGGCTATGCAGATACGAAGAGATGGAACCCCGTCCGTTTGAAATAGAACGGAAGCGGCAGTTTGGGGGGGGGGGATTCCATGAATCTCCCAATAACAACACCTAGCACTGGGAGGAGTGCAAAGTATTCCTTCTTGAGACTGGGAAAGCAAACTAACGCCAGCCAGAGTGTTGGAGGTTGGGTCGAAGCCGTGTTGCGGGCTCAGTTGCATGACTCTGTCTGATGCTGCAGGTGTATCAAACTCAACCTGGTAGTATCCATGCCCCAAAGGATGAATATCAGTGATCTTTCCAAGCTCACTGATAAGGCTTGCCTTCAAAAGGTCCCTAGGCTGTTCACATGCGGTGGACGGCTACCAAGATGGAGGTGTCCAAGGATGTGATTGTTGAAGCGAGGAACTGGAGGTCTGCTTCTGAGAAGGAAAGGCAAGGGATGGCGGCCTCGGTCAGGGATGACAGAGCGGCTGCCATGGAGTCCTCCTAGAGGTGCGAAGACTAGAAGATGCAGACACTCACCGAAGGGAAAGAACAACCCAAAAGCTCTGAAACACTTGATGAGAGACAAGAAAGGGCTAGGGCGACGAAGAAGGAGGGGGGGGGTGGAATTGAAGGGGAAAAGGCTAGGAAGGCAACGCAGAAGAGGGTCTGGCAGGAAGGAGAGCCAAAACAGGAGATGGGGAAGGCGGAAGCTCAACGATGGGGGAAGCGGGCAGGAGTCGGGTGAAAACAGGGGCAGGCTGCACTGAGGCAGGGGCTCAACGGGCGGAGGAGGAGAAGGCGAGAGCTGAGGGCGGCACCAGGCGGAAGGAGGGAGCAGGGCGATGGCGAAGGTAGAGAGAGGGAACAGGGTGAAGGCAATGGCAGCAGGACATTGCAAGGCGGGGGGCAGAACGAGGTTGGGGAAGGTGTTGTCAGGTGTGCAGACAGGGGGAGCTCGCTGGAAATTCTGATTTACAGGTGTTTAGGCTGGAAATACCTGGTCGTAAAGCTCCAAGGTCATATGCAGGGCACTTAAAGCCCACACGTGTGAGATTTAGGCACGGGAAGTGTGCCGATTTAGACTGGTCATAGAGTTTACAGGTTGTACATCAGCGCCGTGTAAAGTTCAGGGGGTGTTCCGGGCTACCTCAGGGCTGAAGGGGTTTCCTGAAAGGTTTTGGAACAGGCAGCCAGGTGTAAACTCAATGGAAGAGTTAGAATCACGGGCTGAAAACAGGGCAGAAGTACCTGTTGAGAACCTTTTACAGGCCGATCGTACCCATGAAGGCTGAAACTGGGGCAGAAGAACCTATGTAATCTAGAAACAAGGCAGAAGTACCTGTTGAGAACCCTGTGGTGTGACAACATGTGTGCAGGGTATTTGCTACTCTAGGATAACGATGTGAGCTGGTGTCAAGATTATCCCACCGTAAGTATAATATTGGGCAGATTTATTGTTTTGTTTTCACTTTGATGTACTTGGAGCAATCAAGTGCAGCTCGGAGGTGAATTCCCAGGCACCCGTGATGTACTTGGAAGTAAACTCCTTTTGGTAATACAACCTTAAGGGGGGTTCGGCCCATCTTCCGGCCCCTAGTGTGGTGTATTGTGCAATTTCTATTGTGTTGCCAAGCACACGGTTTTTGTTCACGGAGGCAGATATCAGGGCACCATCTTTCCCCCTTATTGTAGCCATTGTCAGAGCATGGAGAAGCATGAGACCATTCTTGCGATAGAGGCTTCCTAGGTCTTTGGATGAGGCTGACTGACAATCTATTATGTGGAAGGAGGTTATTAGGGATGAGGCCGGTCGGTTACCTGGTGCATCTCGTTACATGGAGTGGTTAGGATGGGAGAGATGTGCATACACAGTTCTTGCTTGGAAGACCTTTAAAAGTCTTCTGGTGGATTGGAGAGCTACATCCATTCAGCATCTTAGGGGCTCTTGCATTCGCAAGGACTACCCCCACTTTTTAAAGCTCACTAGAGGGCTTCCCGACCATCTTGTGTGTTATGCTTTTTGAGGATGAATTCAATGGAGTGTCCATCAGCTCTGGATAAAAAGCACTTTTCCTTGTAACAAATGTCTATTGTATAAGGTGTGTGAAGGGTACTAGACCCTCTCAAGCATGCTTGTTAGCTCCCATTTCATGAATGGGACTGGTGAACTAGTTTCTGTAGGTGTTTGAAATGTATGATTGATTTGTGTTTACTTATGCTGAAGTTTGACTTTTTTCTTAACCCTCTGTGATTTTCTTAAGGTGCTAAGTGGATCTTGGATTACTTTGGAATCAACAATTCCGTGGCAAATGGTGGAGGTTCGACTCTTTGCTTTGAACACTGTAAGTATATTCAAGTTCAGAGTTCTTTGCATCTTGTTGTACCCGTGCTATCTTACAGTTTTAAGGCAAGCCATGATCCAAGTTGCTCCATCAAATGCTGCTTTATTATGGTGGTCCTTAGGTTTTATGCCTGAGAAGGATGTGGTATGTCTGAGTAGGCTGATGGAGGTGGCAGGACAAGGCTTTTCTAGCAAATTATTTGCATATAGTCTTGGCTTCTTTGGAGCTCCTTCTTGTCTCTGCCCCTGCCTCTACTCTTTACTGTCACGAGGATGTTCTGAGGCATATTTTAGGAGGTATGAGATGCTTTTTGTATGGTGGCAGTAGTGATAAATGGCTAGGTTGCAGGAAACGACTGACAGCAGGCGGAAACGCCGTTTCAGCGTTTCCTGCTGCTGCGAGCGTTTCTATTACGCGGAAACGCGCAAGAAACGGGCCACGTAATTTTTTTTGCCACGTGTTAAATCGCCTCCAGAATTTATTTATTTTTTTTGGCTTTTTGGTTTCGCGTAAGTGAAGCGTTAGTTTTTTAACGCGTAGAATTAAAGTGCTGCGTGTTCTGTGCGTTGTGTCGTCTGGCGCCATGGACTTGGAGTCTTGGACCAAGCCTTGTCTATATAATTGGGCAGACCACTTCACCATTTGTACTCTCTCTCTCTCTCTCTCTCTCTCCATCACCCATGTCTGCCTCCAATGTCACTGGAGAAACAGTCTAAGGGTAGAAATCCTTGGAAAGAGTGCTTCTGCTTTGATTGTGTGCCACGTAATGTGATCTTTGAGCATTGCAAGTGTCCACTTATCATCAAAGGCTATCTATCCCTTGACCACGCCATCCGAGAGAGAGCCCGCAAGTGCAAGTGTCCGAGCATCATACTCTTACCAGAGTGGTTGTGTGCTAACAAACAGGACGCTGCTTTTCCACCAATCACCCGAAGGAGAGCACCGCTATTTTCTTGAACCTCGCCACAATATGTTTTCCTCACCATCTGCTTCACAAGGTCCTCCACCAATAGGGTTTCGGGTAAAAACGCCACATTCTCCAGAGCCTTTATGGAAGTACGTGACAGAGAAAGGTGCATTTGGTAAAGGTGGGACCAAAAAATGGGCTTGCTCATTTTGTAATCGAGAGTTTGGAGGATCCTATCCTCATGTGCGCGCACATTTGTTGGGGATCACAAAGGAGGGGATCCAACTTTGTTCGAAGGTTTCACCAGAAGACAAGGCACGTATGGCTAGCGAAGAACATGAAAGTACTAGCAAAAAGAAGCAGAAGATCACTCATGCTACACATGCGTCCGGGAAGCAATCCTTGTCGCAGCCTTCGGTGGAAAGTATGTTTCAAAATGCGTCTAGAGAAGAAGTGGACGAGGCAGTGGCTCGCTGTTTCTATGCTAATGGTCTGTCCTTTACTCTTGCCCGTTCTCCATACTTTCACACCATGGTTTCTGCTATTTCTTCTTTTGGGAAGGGTTATAAAGCCCCAAACTATGAGAAATTGCGGACCACACTCTTGGAGAAGGAGCGAGAAAGAGTGGCTACTTCCCTCTGTCCAGTGGAGGCAAGTTGGGCGGAGTATGGCTGCTCCATCATTTCAGATGGGTGGACAGATACAGCGAAGAGGCCTTTGCTTAATTTCGTGGTGTCAAACTATCATGGAGTATTGTTCAAGAAGTCCGTGGACACAAGTGGGAACCAGAAGACAGCAGAATTCATAGCGCAGCTTCTCAAGGAGATTATTATGGAGGTTGGCCCTAAAAACGTGGTTCAAGTGATCACAGACAGTGCAGCAAATTGCAAGTTGGCCGGTTAACTCATCGAAGAGGAATTTCAGCACATCTTCTGGACTCCTTGTGCAACTCATTGCTTGAATCTTTTACTCAAAGACTTATCTATAATTGAGTGGATGAATACAGCTATAAACAACGGTAAGTATGTGCAGCAATTCATAGCCAATCATGATGCTACGAGGGCAATGTTTAGCAAGCATTCCAAGCTTAAGCTCATAAGAGCAGGCGATACCAGGTTTGCCTCAAACTTCCTTATGCTCCATCGACTTGCCAAGGTGAAGGAACCCTTGAAGCATCTTGTCACAAGTCAGGAGTGGGAGAAATGGAAGAGCCAAAGTAGTTCTGCTCAGGAGGTAGAGGATCAAATTCTTTCAGCTGCATTTTGGGAGAGGATTGAAAAATATGTAAAGATTTGTTGGCCAATTATGGCCATGCTTCGCATTGTTGACAGAGACGAGCCATGCATGGGCATTGTGTATGAGGGCATTGATCAGGCACTTGAGAAAATCAAGGAGAAGCTCTTGGAGTATACAAGTGGTGAAGCAATGTACGAAGAAATTCGTGCAATTGCAGAATACAGGTGGAATATGCTTCATTCTCCCCTTCATGCCACTGCCTTTCTTCTCAATCCTATGTTGTTCTTAAAGAATGAACATAGGGATAAGGAAATCATGAGAGGATGAAGGCATACCTTGGACGCTCCTGGGGACATGCTAAAGTTATCTCCTGTTGAGTGGTGGCAAATGTATGGTGTAGGTACTCCTCAATTGCAAAGATTAGCTATAACTCTCTTGTCTCAAGTTTCGAGTGCATCCGCTTGTGAGCGGAATTGGTCTACATATGGCTTCATACACTCCATTAAGCGCAATCGCCTTGGCCATAAGATGGCAGAGGATTTGGTATATGTCCATAGTAACCTCAGGTTAACCTCTCGAAAAGATTCATCATATAAGATGGATCCATGTCATCAATGGGATGTCATAGAAGAAGATCCCATAGATGATTGGTCTGAGCAACAAGTTGATGTAGAAGACTTGACTCCAATGTCTTGATCTATGAAATTTGAGACTTCTTTATTCTTTTTGCCTATGTCAATTTTCAATATAATGTTCTTTAATGTCATGTTAAAACTCATCCTACCCCTGACGTTTCCTACTACCTATGCTCACCGTTTCCTTTGCCGTTTCGACGTTCGTCGTTTCCTTGCCAGAAACGTTTCGTGTGACTTAGGCGGAATTGGTCTACATATGGCTTCATACACTCCATCAAGCGCAATCGCCTTGGCCATAAGATGGCATAGGATTTGGTATATGTCCATAGTAACCTCAGGTTAACCTCTCGAAAAGATTCATCATATAAGATGGGTCCATGTCATCAATGGGATGTCATAGAAGAAGATCCCATAGATGAATGGTCTGAGCAACAAGTTGATGTAGAAGACTTGACTCCAATGTCTTGATCTATGAAATTTGAGACTTTATTCTTTTTGCCTATGTCAATTTTCAATATAATGTTCTTTAATGTCATGTTAAAACTCATCCTACCCCCGACGTTTCCTACTACCTATGCTCACCGTTTCCTTTGCCGTTTCGACGTTCGTCGTTTCCTTGCCAGAAACGTTTCGTGTGACTTAGATAAATGGGCAATTATCATCTGATGCTGTGGATACCGTGTTGGTGTTATGATACCTAAGTACAACAATTAAGTCCTGATAAAGAGCACTAGAAGAAAACTGCTGTAATCTGTGGGCTAATGTCTTGTCATCAGCTGCAAATGGCCATTCTGCATCTCTCTCCCTTCACTGATGTATACCATTTTATATCCCCAGTATGGTACAGGATGGAGCTAGCTAGGTTGCATATCATGATTGTATACTCCATGCATATAGCTTTGCATTCTCCTAGTAGTAGAGCTCCATCCCCTGCACACCCAGATTCAGCTTTTTTATTCAATACTTTTTTCATTTTGTTGGGATGACAGAGGATACCCCATACAGGTACTCCGATTTGTCTCATAGGCCGAGTTCGGTCTTTTGGAAGACGTTAATAAAATCTTTCTTTCTTTCTTTCTTTCTCTCTCGTTGTTCTCCGCTCCGCCTCCCCTTTTCGCCCCTGCCCGCCTGTTCGCTCACATCTCTCTCTCTCGCTGTTCTCCGCTCCGCCTCCCCTTTTCGCCCCTGCCCGCCTGTTCGCTCGCTCTCTCATCGCTGTTCCTCTGCCTCCCTTTCCCCACCCACCCTTCCTCAGGCCCCCAAGGCAACAACATAACTCTCTCTCTGCTGAATCTCTTCTCTCTTCTCTCTTTCCTCTACATGGCTTGAATCCCTCTCTCTCCCTGCTGCTGCTGCTGTTTCGCGCTTGTGTCACGGATTAATTTCGAATCCATTAGCTGTGGGAAGTTTTGCAAAAAGTCATGGCCAAGACCCGGTTTAAAGAGGAGCTCGTGAAAGTGGAGGACAAGCTCGGCACAATTATCAAAGAAAACAAGAAGATGGTCGACTCTTCCATTACCGCAATCATAAACCGCCTCTCCAAACTCGAGAAGGGATTTGACAAAATGCAAGAGCTCGAGTTGAGAACATCCAAGCAAGAGGCTGAGATTTCAGCCTTAAAGGAGGAACTAGTGGAGGCCAAACTGCATGCTAAAAGTCAAGCGGCTGAAATCTCAGCCCTCAAAAAGGAGTTGGAAGCCACTTCAAAAAGCAAGCTTGAGGATGGAGAATTTCAGCCCTCCTTTATTGAAGAGCTGATACCATGAAGGAACAATCATTCGAGAGGAGGAGGAGCAACATAAAGAGAAGACATCTTCATGGGTGGAGGTGATCACAAAGACACAAAAGAAGATGGACGAGGCTGAGAAATGGATCGAGGTCGCCAAGAAAGGGAAAGGTAAAGAATCGCCACCCATCCCCACTCCCACCATCATCAAAATGACCCTTGAAGAGGAGCAGAGGAAGACCTGGGCCTTACATGTACGAGTGTCCGGTCTAAAAGACCGTGATGATGCAGAAGGGGAAACCAAGGAGCTCTTCTCTATGATGGGCATTGAAGCCACACACACAAAGGCACGGAGAGTGGGAAAGAAGAGAGAAGGTAGTGGCGAATCTTCTTCTAAGGAGAGAGCACTTATCATTCGTTTCCCCTCCATGGAAGCGAAGGACTTCTTGAAGAGATGTCCTACACTCAAGAAGACGGGAATATTTCTTGGAGATGACCTCACACTCTCGCAACTTGCCCACATGAAAGAAGTTATGCCCAAGATAAGGGCAGCCCGAGAGAAAGGGAAAGTGGCCTTCTATAGAAATGGTAGAGTGGTGATTATGGAGAGGCGCTCTTCATGACAGCGCGAGACCTATGGGACTACACTCAAAGTTGCTACTTGGAATTGTAATGGATCTCTACGCCTTGATGTAGGGGCTTTTGAGGATAGTTTCACTGGGAGGGACATCATCTTCTACTGTGAGACGCATCAGGCTCCTGGACAGTCCATGCCACATGTTAGTGGATACCGATGGGAGACAGCTTGTAGACAGGAGACTCGTTCAGAGCATAGAGGACGGGGCTCAGGAGGAGTGGCAGTATTGTTTAGAGAGGAGCTACAGCCACTGATACATATAGTCCGCAGAGATGAGCAAGCTAGGTACATGTGGGTTAGACTGAGGGCAGAGACGGGTAGATATCTCTAGATTGCTATATGCTATTTTGCTCCTAGTACATCAGTGTATGCATCATCTAGCGGGCAGTCTCCCTTTTCTATTTTGGATGATGACATTTGGGAGTTCTCCAGGGATGGTGACATCATTCTCTTGGGGGACTTCAATGCCAGGACCGCCCATAACCAGACAGTATTTTATGATACCTCAGAGGAGATGTTGATGGAGGTTGATGTCAGGGATATGGGCCTATCTAGACTCTCACAGGATGAGGAACGTACAGTGTATGGGCGGTATTTGATAGACATGGGGATTGCACATGGATTGGCCATCCTGAATGGCCTACAGAGATTCCCGACATCGGGCGGTTTCACTAGCTTTCCACATCGGCATGGTGCTAGTACAGTGGACTATGTTATGGCTCAGCTTAGTCTCATTCCCTCTTTTCAGGATTTTATGGTAGGCACTAGGCCGGTTGGAATAGCAGTGGATCATGCCATCTTGTCCTTCACTCTCACATTTCAGTTCAGCACCGCTCCATTGGGATAGGTCTCCACACACACTCGTTATACCTTTACGAGGGAGACTGACACCGTATACACGGATGAGATATACAGACGCCTATGTGCCGAGGAGCCGGGATGGCCATTAGATGAGCTCACTCAGATATTGATAGAGACGCTTCATGCTGCAGCATCAGAGGCATATCCCCATAGTCAGCCTACACGGAGACGATCTGGGAACATGCCCCAGAACAGTTGGTATGATGAGGAGTGCAGAGAGATGAGGATTAGATTACAGAGAGAGGTGCTCATGGGTGCTACCACTCAGAGACAGTCACGGATTACCTTCCGGCACCTAGTGCGACGGAAGAAGAGGGCTTATCTTGCTCAGTTAGAGAGGGATTTGTACCAGTTATTTATGAGTCAGGACTCAGGCGAGGCATGGAGACTATTCCATGAGCATTCACCATCACCAGCCATTACCTCCACAGAGATTTGGGGTGAGTATGCAGCATCCCTGTACACAGCACTAGGACAGCCGCCCCTGCCAGACCCATCGGAGCCATGCCCAGAGACATGTGCTTTCTTTACTGTCGAGATGGTAAGGAAAGCTATTAACAAGATGAGGACTAGGAGAGCATATGATCATGATGGTTTGGTAGCAGAGCACTTTATTCATGCCAGAGATATGCTTGCAGAGCTTATTGCTATGATGTTTAACCGAGCCATGTGTGAGGGTTTTCCTGAGACTTGGAATATGTCCACGATTGTGCCTATCTTCAAGTTAGGGGATCCCATGCTTCCTGGGAATTATCGTACCATCAGGATTGGTCACACATTGGCTAGATTATATGCATCTATTCTTGAGCAGGAGTTGAGTAGATGGGCAGAGAGAGAGGGCATACGTGCATCAGGGCAGGCAGGGTTCAGGAGAGGTTTCTCCACTCTTGACCATATCTTGACACTCAGAGCTATTATTGAGAAGGGCAGATTATATGGCAGGAGGATTTATTGTTGCTTTGTGGATTTCTGCAAAGCTTTTGACACAGTACCGAGAGCCAGACTGATGCGCAGACTACAGGAGATGGGAGTGCCCACAGAGCTGATTTGGGAAATCATGGCTTTATACAGGACTGTTGTGGGTCAGGTACGTACTACTCAGGGTATATCTGAGATGGTTCACTCCACTATTGGGGTGAAACAGGGCTGCCCCCTTTCTCCCACCTTATTTGGGATGTATGTGGATGAGGTTTCGGACTATGTAGAGCAGGAGGGTGACAGAGGAGCACAGCTAGCAGGGACATGGATTCCATTGTTATTGTATGCTGATGATATTGTGCTGATCTCAGATTCTCCAGAGGGGATGCAGCGTCATTTGGATGCATTGCACATGTTTGCAGAGGACAGTGGATTGTGTGTTAACCTTGGTAAAACCAAGGTGATGGTGTTTAACACCACAGCACAATGGGTTAGGAGGTCAATACCCACCTTTACATATGGTTAGGAGACAGTGGAGTATACAGATGCATATACTTACCTTGGTGTGGTTTTTAGTGGCCCACTATTTTCCTTGAGGAGAGCAGCGGAGACCAGATTGACCAGAGCTTATGCAGCATTGGGGAGACTAGAGAGGATGTGTTTGCAGGTTCAGTTTCAGGAACCTCGAACAAAGCTCTGGCTCTTTGACACTTTGGTCACTTCAGCCATGCTGTATGGAGTGGAGATATGGGGACCCTCAGTGGATCACCACAGCCGAGCTGGTAGCACTGATGGATGGAGACGTATGGAGAGGTCCTTGGTTTCTATGATTTCCCGGATGATTAGGGCCAAGGCCTCCGTACCACATGATATTATCCGTGCAGAGATGGCTGCCCCCCCATTGGTAGTAGAGGCACTCACTCGATCAGTCTCCTTTATACATAGCACTTGGGCTCTCCCTAGAGACAGATATGCTCGCTTAGCCCTGGAGTCTTCACGACAGTTGGCATCACAGGGAGACGGATCATGTTGGTATGCACAGATGACAGCTTGGTTCCAACTGCATGGCTTTAGTATGCACAGTCTACCTCCATTTCAGTACTCCCTGGATGCACCCTCCCTCTCTATCACACGGGCAGAGATTACCAGACTTATCAGGCAGGACTTGACTCAGCTGGACACTAGGAGGACATGGATACAGCCGACACACGAGCTTGGTACGAAGATGGCTTTCTATAGAGATCATCTTCTCCAGCTCACGGAGGATGGGTTTGTGATTAGACCCAGCTACATGGATACTCATCTTTCTCATGGGGTACGATATGCTATTGGTCAGATGCGCACATCCTCACACCAGCTAGAGATTGAGACTGACAGATTTAGAGGAGTACCAGCTGAGGCCAGGATTTGTCAGCTGTGCTAGATGGAGCCAGAGACAGAGTTACATTACATATGTCACTGTCCAGTATATTATGAGATACGAGGCCGTTTTCACTGCCTGTTCAGAGAGGGCTTTGGACCACTTTCTAGAGTCATGAGATACCAGGATCAGAGATGCCTCGGATTGTACTTGCTGGAGCTGCGTAGACATAGAGAGGGTCTCCTGAGAGGGACGGGATCAGAGAGGGGGAGATACCTACAGAGGCAGATTACAGACTTCTTTCGACCAGAGATTGAGCAGTCAGGCCAGCAGACATTGCAGCTAGCCCCAGAGTACAGCGGCACTAGAGGTACACTGATTGATCGGGCTATAGAGCTGGGGCGGTCCAGGCGCCCCAAGATGAGAGGCCCATCTCGACACCGGCGGAGACTACAACAGAGGATCAGGACCATACTAGCACGGCATGGGAGACGTCCAGTCAGAGTAGTCACCATGGAGGACATTGAGGCCCATCGACCGATGAGAGACATCTTTGGATAGTGATGTGTATGATGCTTACCTTTGTTGTTGGAGTTTTCCTCCCAGATGTTATCCATTAGGAGCTTCTAGTACCGTACTTTTCCTCATAGTTGTTTCAGTTTCAGTTAGTTGTTTAGTTGTTTTTAGCTTTCCTTACACAGACATTGTATCAGATCCACCAATTGTTGTAACCTTTTTGGTCTCATAGGTCATTTTGGCCTTCTGAAGACGTTAATATATCATTTCATTTCATTTCATTTTCTCTCTCTCTCTCTTTTACACAATTAAGCTGCAATAAGTTGTTTCACCTTCATGAATAATTTTAAAAGAGTAGCTTCAGAGGCTCCTATGCATGGGATTATGCTGATGTAAAAGGTATTGATCCAGATTTGCACCAGCATCACTTTCCCTTGATTCACAAGCACTTAATGTTAACTTTATGCCAAACAAAATGACATAGAAAATCACAACTTGATAGTGGCAGTGGAGCCCAAGAATAGAGAAACAATATGATATAGTTTCAGAGTTTCTTAGTAGTTTTTTTTGATCTTGTCAACAAGTATATCTTTTAAAAATAGAAACTATGAAGTTTACATAGATGAACCCTTCTTTACAATATCGATGAGTCTCCTTAAATAGTCTCCTTGGTGTTGTATTGTAAAGTTGAGAGGTTATTGTTTGAATGCTTATTTCCATAAACCTTTTGGCCTTTTTCAGGTGGCGGAGGTAGTATTAGAAGATGAACAACATTTTGACCTTTCAATAATCATGCATTTGATAATGGCCATGGATACCGCTCGGATTGATGCAGCACCTGTGTTGATGCATTTGGTGAGAGAAGATGTTTCACAATAACTTAATGTATTTTTGATTTGAAGCTTTCATCCACAATTTTTCATAGGGATTGAGATCTCACAATTGCTCTCTAAATAACTTGGAGTGGAATGCAGTATAGAGAGTGAAAGCTTGCATTTGAATCTTTGCATCTACATGGTATCTTTATAAACTGTCATTTTCATATTTGTACATTAATCTTTTTTTCAGAAAGGAGACTTCTATTAAGTATGCAAATTTTTTACAAAATGGAGATTTCACACCAAGCAAGGTGGAGATCTTAACCAATCAAGAGCCCTGTGCTGCCAATAGGGTCCCGAATGAGAGGATGTGAAAATGATACCAATGTCCCACTCTCTCATAAACTGGCCGTGTTTCCTCTCCACAGCCCTCGAAGATCCCTGGATTCTGGCCCAGGTAGCCATAATGGCGTGAATAATATCACTCCAAATCCTGCAAAGACACTGAGAAACAAGAACGGGAGTACCCTCAATGGCCTCAGTGCATCTAGCCTTCCAGATATTCCAGGCTGAGATGCTAGCAATAATCTCCCAAGAGCTGTCTAACCTCTTTGCCGAAGGAACAAAGTGTGAAAGTGGCAAATCCTGAAGACAACACTGTCGAGCAACTCCTTGCCTAACGCTAATGGCCAAGCTCATGTCAGTCCCCTCGAATCTCAGCTGAGGCCCAGACTGTGTCAACCAAATGATAGAGCCAAAAGAAATGATAGCATCCCTCTTAATCCTACCAAAGAAGTATGCAATCGCAGACCAAACCCTCTGTGCTTCCCTGCATTGCCATAAACAATGGTAAACTGACTCCGAAACTCCTGCACATCTAGGGCATGCTGGGCAAGCACTAGTAACAGACCTCCACTGATTGGTGGCCAGACCACCATGAAGAGAAACCGAGATAAAGGAGGAAATCTGTGGCTTCCTATAAGAATGCCACAATCTCCGCCAAAATACCCTC
This sequence comes from Cibotium barometz, assembly GCF_041138505.1. Classification (NCBI taxonomy): domain Eukaryota; kingdom Viridiplantae; phylum Streptophyta; class Polypodiopsida; order Cyatheales; family Cibotiaceae; genus Cibotium; species Cibotium barometz. Next base: position 39,498,077 of record NC_141060.1, read on the forward strand.
TGAATGTTAGTCGATTAACAGATGCTGCCACTGAAATGCAAACACCCCCTCTAGTCCCAACTGCCGAGGACCAGAAAGCATCTTACCAGTTTTGCCACACTGAGATCTATCCAATTTGTGTTCCTGCAATAAAAGTACATCCGTAGACCCTCCTGTAACAGCACGGTGAAGCTGGTCATTCAGAATGCGCTTCCTACCACGGGTGGGAAGTCCTCCAAGGCCCAAAACATTCCATGAGATGATTCTCATTGAAGAGAAGAGGGTTTGACCCCCGATCTAAGAAGACGATTGGCAGCCTGAGGACGCCTCTCACAATGCTGGAGGACGGGATAATCCACGGGGCAAAGTCCACTGACATGCCCTTGATCGAGGCCCTGCACAGTTCCTGCATATGTATACGAGAAACCTATTCGCCCTGCGGGGCATCGAGGGCAATGGCATCATGCTGAAAATCCTGCAATACATGATCCCCACTGCGCTGAACATCCTGCATATCGTCCCCTCCAAGTAGAGAGGACTCAACAAAACCATCCTGAGATGAGATATCATCTCTGTGCAAAGATGCATCAGCTGACACATCCCTCTAATCAGAAACATCATCTATCTGTACATGATCTGAGGAAGCCTTCCCATTATTCGCACGCCCGGGGGGGGGGGGGGGGGGTGTGCGGGCATGAGAGACAACTCACCACACCTGGCGGATTGAAGGACAGGAAGGAACCAAGGGAGGTGGCGCTTGAGAAGCACGCTTGCGAGGCCTCCTGCGACCCCAAGCCTGAGGGCAATCTCGAGCAAAGTGACCCTGTTGGTGACAAACTTGACATTGATCGGGTTTACAAGCAATCTCCATACGTTGCTTCAAAGGGCCACAAGGGCCTGGAAGCAAAACATAGTTCTCAAAGAGCTCAATGTCACGGGTAAGAACCATGACCATGGGGACAGCATCCGCTAAGGCAGTGACCACCAAGGCAGAAGATGTCGGCAAGGCGTGAAGGGGGGCATTTGAAGAACCAGCCGAAAGGCGGACCCGATGGCCTCTAACATAGGCCAATATGCACGAGGAAGACCTGGGAATCTGAGAGTAATCGGGAAACGGTTCCGGTCTTCCTCAACAGGGTCAAAATAGCTGGAGTAGGGAAGAAAGAATATCTTCCTCGGGCCCAATGGCGAAGGGCTGCCCTTCAAAACCTCTGAGGCTGCGTCCTCAGAATCAAATTCCGCTTGGAAGAAACCTCTTCCAAGCAACCCGACATCTCGAAAGTGTGAGGCGAGGTCGGAGGGCAGAGCCGCCAGGACCCAATCCCGAGCCTGGAGACGGGAAGGGTGAGATCCTGAGATTCTGGCAATGAGGGTCGTTTTGGAGCCTTGCTCGATTTCGGCGTAGAGGACCGCGAGCTCGGCTTTGGAGAAAACAATGGTTCGCCCGGCCAAGGGAGATTGATTAGCCATGATGCTAATCGAAGAAAAAGGCTGACTTGAACCCGGATGAGGAGCAATCCGAACCAAGGGGAAGGGGCAGGCAAGGAGGCGGAGGAAAGGAAGGGAGGGTGGAAAAGGGGCAAAAATGGAGGGAAGCAAGGGGAAGGGAAGAGGGCTGGACACACAGGTGAAGAAGGGTGGAAAAGGGGCAAAAATGGAGGGAAGCAAGGGGAAGGGAAGAGGGCTGGACACACAGGTGAAGAAGGGCGGGGGAAGGGCAGCGAAGCAAAGGCTGCACAGAATGGAGGAGGCGGAGGAAGGAGGGGAGGCGGAGAGAGGAAGGAAGGGAGGCGAACAAGGGGAGCAGGAGGGGAAGGGGCGCAGACTGGAGACAACAGTGGGAGGAAGAGGGGCGGGCAGAAGCAGGGGCGAACAGCGGGGGAGGAAGGAGGGGGGGCGGAGAAAGATAGGGGGGCGACAGAGTCGACAGAGGCGGGGGTTCGGGGAGCTCGTAGGTCCGTGTGGCTATCAATGGATTATATCTTTGTACATTAATCTGATCCAACCCATGCTTGAGTTTCAAGGGAATAGACAAGCATCACAGTGAGCCCTGCAAGCTCAAAATAATTCTATCTTAATGCCTAGCATGTCACATTCATCATCCCCAAACAAGGATCCATGTAGTATAGACAGAAGAGTGTAGTTGCTTGACTGCAATTGTGCTACATATGGTTCCCAAGAGGTCACTGGGGGTGCATGTACTCGGCCAAGTATGGCCTCATAAAGTGCCATTACACCCTAGATCATCCCTCCTACCCAACATTGGTATCAGAGCCTGGTTAGGGTTAGGGTTTGCTCGCTGCTGCCCTTCAGTCCTTGAGCTTCAACCTATTGGCATTAGGGTTTTGTTGCATTAGGGTTTCGCTGTTTAGGGTTAGGGTTTTGCCCTCAGCCGCCCTACCGCCGCCGCTGCCCTCAGCTGCCTCTACAGGTTGCCGCCCTCAGCCGCCCGCCGCCGCCGCTTTCAGATCCGCTACCGCCCCTGTGCACCGCCAGATCTGCCTTCGCCGCCGAGGGATCTGCCTTCGCCGCCTCCAGATCTGGATCAGTCGCCTGTCAGACCTGTGTGCCGCCGCCTTAGCCGTCCCCCTCACGGGCAGCCACCGCCTGTGCCGTCTTTGCCAAGGCTTGCCCTGTACCTGCGTCGCCGTATAACTGTACAACAGCTGCCTCATATCAATTAGATTTGCATGTCCTGCCTCAGATCTGTACACCACCTGCCTATTACTGCTACCCAACTGCAACTCCAAATCCCTTACAGATTTCAAGTTTGTGGGATTTGCAAATTTTGACCTAAAATTACTAAAAATTAGCAAATTAGTTGCATTAATTTTGGGGCTTTTCACCAGTGAGCCTGCAATTGCAACATTGGCACACATTGGCATCGATTTCAGTAGATTTGGTGCATGATTGCACTAGAAATTTGGGAATTTTGCAAAAATTGGCACTATTTTGTAGAAATTGGCACTATTTGCAGGCAATTTTGGGTATTACAAGCACATTTGGTTGGCATTGGGCATTTCCCTTAATTTTTTGGGTATTACAGGCACATTTGGTTGGGGATTGGGGCATTTCCCCCAATTTTTGGACATTCCAGCATTTGGTACAGGTGACAATCGCATTAGCAGATTTACAGGTGCAGATCCGGTTTAGATTTGGTCTAATTGGTTGCCTAAAAATTAGGCTTTTCTACATTGAGCTCATTTTTGGAGCATTCGACCAATTTACCTTTGATTTGCCAGGATTTGACCACTTGCAGCTTTTACAGTTGTCAGCTGATTGTGTTTTTCACGGCACATGTATACATTTGTGGTTTGCTGCAGTATATGTATGCCATTGTGGACACTTTGACAGATTTGCATCATCGTGCGATACACTTACAGATTCGGGACATGCATATGTATTTCTCGTGGTGAAGGAGTTTCCTTTTAGTCCATTGATCATCGTGCTATTTATCTCCCGCACTCTTACGGTTTTGCTGGGCGTTGCCTACTCGTGGTGACTTGTGACAGATTTGTTGTGCTATCATGGCCAACAATAACAATGACCTCTTTGGAATGGTATCTCAAGAGGACAAGTTCAATGGGGATAACTACCCTATGTGGGCTTATATGATGCATCATGTATTGGTTGCCAAGAATGTATGGCTATATGTGGATGGCACTGAGGAGCGTCCTCTTGCACCTGCTTCAGCGGAAGGTGAAGTGATTCCCGCTCATCGTCTTGTAGGTCCACCTCCTCGTCTTCCTCCTACTCAGCAGCAGCGTACTTGGGATGCTAGGGATGCTCAGGCCCATGCATTGATTGCTCTCTCGTGCCGAAGGCATATCCTTCTGGAATCTGCACATTCGTTCGTGCACCACTGCAAAGGGTGCTTGGGATACCTTGGCGGCGTTGTATTCAGGTCGTAAGGCTCGTGTAGCTTACCTTCGCGGCAAGCTTGAGACTAACCGCATGCTTGAAGGTGACTCTATCGATCAGTACCTGACGCATGTGAAAGACCTACGAGAGCAGCTCATTAACATTGATGAGGTCTTGACAGATAGCTATCTTGTTCAGACAGCTTTGCGTAATTTGCCAGACTCTTATGAGACATTTGGCACCACTTTGCGGTTGTTGGCTGGCAATGCACCTAATGCGGTCACTTTTGACAACCTTGTGACTCTCTTTCTCAGTGAAGAGCAATCTCGTTCCAACGAGAACAACATGATGTCTGCTGAGTGAGCAATAGCTGTTCCCTTTCGTGGGAATAGATCTGGGTCTAAACCTAGCCCATCGGATCCTTCCAAGACAGAGGACAAGTTTGAAAAGAAAAAGCGCTGTAACTATTGCAGGAAAATAGGGCACACCATAGAGGAATGCAGACGCGTATTGAGAGTGAAAAAAAGAAGCAGCTAGCATCTTCTTCCACAGTGCATATCAGGCCAATTTGGCTACACATGTGTTAGCCTTGACCCTTACATCTTCATCGCCTGCTGCAGAGATGTCTTCTGATGCCGTTACTTTTGATGACTATGCTCTATAGTCTATACTCCATGGTATGCATTGTCTGGCAGATGCATTTCAGGGGGGGGGGGAGGGGGGGGGGGATTTTACTTACCCACATGCAGTTGGTGATGCCTCATGGTCACTTATGCTTGTTGACCCTTATGCTGTTGGTGATGCCTCATGGTCACTTATGCTTGTTGACCCTTATGTTGGTCTATGCTAGACGCTTTCTCGGATGTGATGTCTATTGGAGATGCCTTTTATGCTGTTTTCCCTTGCAGCAAGATTGTTTCTATAGTGTTGACATTGTCACTTTCTCACATGTGATGTTTACTGGGAGTGCCTTTTACACACTTGGCGTGTGTTGGCTTGCTCTCATGGTTTTGACATGTCACATGTACATTATTCATTGTGGGATCATGCATCTTCACACTTGCCATACATGCCACTGATCATGGCATCGCTGAGAGTTTACCTATCCTCTCATAGCATTGGCTGATGCCCGCCTCTAGCCCCCGCTTTTTCTCCCCATTTTTAGCTTTTCCTGTTGCTGAATTTTTACTTTTATCAGTCCTACCATTGCTGATTTTTTCCTCATCGGATCCTCCATTGATGAGTTTCCCTCTTGCAGCTTACATTGCATGTCTCACAGGCATGACTTCTGGATCCTGTTGCTTTACACATGCATATATTTGCTACCTCTTCTTATGCTTATCACTGGTGTAGTTACAGAGCATTGATGTGGATTACATGCAGTTCAGCTTGGCATTTGGATGCTTGCCTTTAGGGGGTATTATGCGATGCCTCTTGATTTGATGCAGTTGATGTCCACATGATCTTTGCCATGCATTTCTGGTGATGCATTTATGTACTACTGTGCTCTAGCATTAGCACTATGACATTGGGGATTCTCCTTTTCCCTGTCATATAGTGCTTGCTTTTTCCATTGGCACTGCAGTTCACTCTTACTATGGAGCATAGTGCAGGGCAGCATTCACAGCTTTATCACCTTGCTGCTACCCGTTCACACCATTCACTTGAGGGGGGTTTGTTGGTCATGTCCACTCCCGGCTAGTTCAGGTGTGAACCCAGCTTACTCACGGGCACTTTTTCCGTGTGACTGGACACAGGTTTTTTTCTTGTGTGAACACACTTATGTGTGTTGGGCACTTAGCCCTAGGCCTTTTAGTACTCACTTGTACTTTCATTTCATATCATTATTGAGTACATCTTTTCCAGCACTCTCACCTTTCTCTGTGCTTGAGGTTGTGTGTGTGTGTGTGTGAGTGCGTGCAGGCTAGCTTCCCTCCTACCCAGCACAGGAGGGGGGGGGGAAGCCTGCACAAAGTGCTTTGTTAAAAAGATTTTGCAAGAAAGGGAGCCAATACATGGTGCATGTGGGCAAAAAGTGTTTCGTGCGTAGATCCTCAGCTCTCCCATTATGCAGATTTTTAAGAGCCCTAGTGACACGAGAGCATTGAAGAGGTAAGATCACGTAGGCCAAGGGATGTGTGACATTTGTGTTATAAACTGGTCCGGCACATCATACAACTGTCGTGCATAGGCTTCCTGGATGCTAGGGTCTGTGAAAGGTGTAGGGGTTTTTATTTCCTCAAGAATGTGCCAAGCTTTTGAGTTATCCTCGCTCAAAAAGAGTTGGTATAACCCTTGTTCTCCTATGTCGAGAAATGCGCGCTTCTTTTGACAAGTGAGTCCAAGGAAGATGCATTGCATTTCATGTGCTGAAATCAGTTCATGTTCCCTCTTGCGTGTAAGAGGCGAAGCCTAGTGGTTTTGCACACTTCAGCATACAACCTATTTTGGGGTTGGAAGCCCAGCTGCTGAGGAGCATGTGGTAGAGGGGAAGTTGGCATGGGAGGACTCATGGATGATGGAGGAGAGTTAGGATGTGGAGATAGGGAAGGATAAATTGAGGGCTGAAATGTGGTCCTCATAGATGTGTGTTCAAGATCGTGATGGAAATGGATGCGGGTGAAAGTGGTGTCGGTGTGGGGGGTAAGCGGGATATGCGATAGCGAGAAAAAGGTTTGTGTGGTTGGATTTAGTATGGGGAAGGTGGGATGGTGAAGTCTAGGTTCTGTGGTATGACATGAGGAGACACCATGAGAGAGAGAGAGAGAGAGAGGTAGTTATATTAAATGTCTTCAAAAGACCTAGTGGGTCTATGAGACCAAAAGTGATACAATAGTGTCCATGTAATCTCATCATGGTACAAAAGAAAACAAAGACTAGAGCTATGAGTTGGGAATGTCAAATCCGAGCCATATGATACAATGTGGGACCATCATCATTATACAACCTATGGAGCGAACGTCCCGGTAGAGGGAGGGGGCCATCAAGGATATTGAGCATGGGGTTAGCCTATAGAAGGCTCTGTAGATCCGTGGGCGTGGGAAGGTTGCTATGCGCCTCTTCAAGATCTCCTCAAGCTGGGGCTAATGTCTGTGTTGTTGGCGAGGTCCAGGGAGTCTGGGGCGTCGAGCTCGCTGTAGTGCCGTGGTCCGGTCTAGAGTCACACCAGAGTGGGGTCTTGCGGGTGGTCGGACACTCGAGAATGTGTGGCCCGATGAGGTTGTGGGTGTCATCCATGGCTGGTGGGGCGTCCTCTTGTGGTCGAAAGAACTGAGTGGATGTCTCCCATGGGGTCTTGACTCCCTAATCAGTGAGTCTATGTGGCAATGAAGCTCTAGTAGGAAGAGGCCTAGGCACGGCTGATCTGGGTAATCCATCATCCGGGATAAGGGTCCAAACACAATTGAACCCCCCTCGAATCTCATAATTTATGGTGCACCTACATATGAAGTGCTCTTCTGACTTGACCTCTTGCTGGCACAAAGTGCATATCCTCTCCTCATGAGGTATCTGCATGGCTCTCCCTGTCTCTATCCTCGGCGGTGCGATGACACTCGCAACTGGCCCACTGCGATCTGTATGGCATGTGACATGTATATGTCAAGATATCTGGCCCTTAGTATGAAACCATCTGAAACCGGCCTGTACTACTACTGGGCGGTAGATCTTCTTCAATACACACGGCTTTCACCAGTTTATGTCGTCACTTAATACCTTAGCTTAAACACAGAGCAAAAACAACAAAATCCTGTGAACTAGAATGTCCCCAGGAGCTGACACCGACACCAGATAGGCCCCAAAGCTTGGCGCCCCTTTCGGTATTTATTTATTCTTTAGAAAAAGAGATTTTTTACAAGGTATTGAGTTTGCTGAATTTTCTGCACATTCCTGAAAATTTCGCCAGCATAACTGTCCCAAAACTGACCCAAAATATGTCAGAATCATTCCAAACCACTTCTGACCTCTTCAGTACGTCGAAACCCTCTCAACAGAGCATAAAAACCAGTAATTCAGCTTGCTGTAATTTCTGCACAGCACTGAAATTTACTCTGTTTTGCACACATATGGCCCTCTGTTCACTCTGGAATCCATCTGGCTTGACCTTATTGCAATTCGGTACCTTCTCGGGCTCCGAAACAGCCCAAAAACAGTCATAAACAGCAACAATAAATTGCTGAATTTGACACCTGCTTTGTGGGGTTATGACCCCCACAGGTACCTGCTATGGTACGGTGGTTAACCGCGCCTGTTCCTATCAAAGGAGGCTCTTGCCTCAGCCAGGAAGCATGAATTCCTCACAGCTGTACATACACATAAGAAAGCCTCTTGCAGGCATAATCATTCTGAGAGAGTAGAGGAGTGGTTTACAGCCACGTATGGCTCACTGCATCAAGGCAAAGGGAGTAGGCAGCTCTCAATAGCCCTTAACCTGCTTCAATCCACCTGCAAACTCACCAAATGAGCTCCCACAGAGAGAAAACGAGTGCTCAGCCTCCCACGAGTGGAAAGTTTTTGTAAAATGTGACAAATGGCACATTAATAAGCAATTTCCTGCTTTGGATTTCCAGCCTAAAAATATCCTGGCCAGCTCATCAGCTCACTGCAGGTCTTTGGGGACTATTGTTCCCCATTTAATTGCCCTCCTTTTGACGCGAACACATTTCAATTCCGACATAGGCCAAAAATAGCAGGTTCCCCTAAAATTTAGGAGATGTCAGAATCGCGTCCCTCTGATCTTCTGGATGCTCTTCTATCTCTAGAGCACTGACAAATTCCAAGTGCACTGCCCTCTTAGCAGAGATATTTATCTGTCTTCTTCTTCTTTCGACCCACCCTTCTCTTAGCCTTAATCTAATGTCAATATTCAGTGCCTGTAAACCTTAGGCCATCCAAACTTAGACTCTCTCACTGAACTTTAATGCTGTCCACTCCGACTGAGCAATGCAGACATTTTGGATTCCAAAAGGGGTTTCTAAACAGGAAACCAATCCGATAAAGAAAGCAAAAACAAAGTTAGTCATTGCCACAGGCTCGTGACATACCCCCCTCTTGAAATTGCAAATGTCCTCATTTGCATGCGTCGTATACATGTTTCCAGTTAACGAGATGAACCAACATCAAGTTAAGACATGTATACTACAAGCATGGTCATTGCTCTGTCGATGAACCCAACACTAACAGTGACATTCAGTCACACTGCAATATAGTTCACGTAGAGTCTAAATTCAGAAATACATGTTGACAAAACCAAAACCATAGTACTGAAACATATGCCAAAATTGGTGACTACATGTATCTATTAACTGAATAATCCACAAGACAAAAGATAGACTAGCTGTACATGATCGATGGAGCAATTGTATTATAACAATCTATACAGCTCCTCAATCAATGGGTCAAGGTAGGCTGCAGACTAAATGCCTCAAGGTAAAGTCCCAATACATTAGGTGACTCAGCGAGTTCACCCTCTTCCATCCACTTAGCATCCAAAGGTGGATAGTTTCTGAACTTCACCAAATAGCGTCTAGCAGCCTTGCCTTTTACTTTCCGTTCCTTATGTGCCAAGATCTGTTCTGGAACAAGAATTTCATCAAGTTCTTCAACTTCAGGTTGATCTTGAGGTGGCATATCCACTGGCACATCACCCACAAAGGGTCTAAGAAGACTCACATGGAACGCATTGTGAATCTTCCACTGCTCAGGCAATTTCAGCCGATAGCATACATCGCTGATCTTCTCTGTTACTTGAAAAGGCCCATAATACCGCATACTCAGCTTAGTAAACAGGCTTTCCTTGCCCTTACGTTTCTTAAGCCGTGCCTTTTCAAAGCGTAACAAGACCCAATCATGCTCTTTAAACATGAGCTCTCGGCGATGCATATCTGCTGCTCTTTTCTGCTTAGCCTGAGTCTTCTCAAGGGCATGCTTAATCTTCTTGTATGTCTCATCCATATTCTGCACAAACTGATCTGCCTCAAAAATTTTATCTTTTGTATGCAAAATGGGGGGCACTTTCTTGCCACCTTCTACAATCTCAAAAGGTGCTTTGCCAGTTGAAGAGTGCACTGTATTATTATATGCATACTCAACCAATGGCAAATACTGCTCCCACTTTGCTTTCTGCTCTGATACATAACACTTTAGCAGATCAAGGACAGTAGAATTTGCCTCTTCAGACTGCCCATCAGTTTGTGGATGAAACGAAGAAGAAAACTTCAACGTGCTGCCCATGTTCTCAAATATGCCTCTCCAGAAAAGACTAGTCATTCGTGGATCACGGTCACTAATCACAGACTGTGGCATCCCATGGTACTTGAAAATGTTGCACATAAACAATCGTGCCATCTGCTCTGGCTTAATCTTCTTTCGAACAGGAATGAAATGAGCCTGCTTATTGAACCTACATATAATGGTCCATATTCCATCATTCCCTGTCTGTGTCCTAGGAAGATCAAACACAAAGTCCATTGCTATGCTTTCCCATGGCTTCTCTGGAATAGGCAATGGCTGTAACAGCCCTGGTGCTTTTTGCCTGTCAAACTTGACCTTCTGGCAAATCACACACTGCCGTACATAATCTTCAACATCTCTTCTCAAAGTAGGCCAGTAAAAGAAAGTCTCAACCGCCTTAACTGTAGCATCTATACCACGATGTCCAGCATACGGAGGAGAATGACTCTCTGTCATCACTTTCACTCTCAGTGGCCTAGTGACACACAGTCTCCCATGCATCAACATATAACCCTCTTTGAGAAGATAGTGGTCATGAGGTTGTCCATTCACAATGTGATCATAGACTCGGGCAAAATCCTCATCAACAGCATACTGCTCCTTCATGTCATCTAACTCATGATGATAAGGAATAGACACTGCTGAAATTTGTGGCTTCCTTGATAAAGCATCTGCCACAACATTCTTCTTGCCTTCCACATGCACAATCTGAAAGTGGAACATAGACAAAAAGTTTGCCCATCTCATATGCTTCTCCGACAATTTTGTCTGAGTCAGAAAATAGCGTAAAGTCTGATGATCTGTCTGAACAACAAAATCAGCACCTAAAAGGTAGTGTTTCCAACTTTCTAGAGCATGAACTACAGCCAGCAGTTCTTTCTCATAGACCTGCATAGTCTTCTCTGGCCCTTGTAATATTCTGCTTTCATATGCCACTACCCTTCCTTCTTGCATTAAGACAGCACCAACACTGCTGCCACATGCATCACACTGGACAACAAATGACTTCCTGAGGTCTGGCAATATAATCATTGGACTAGAAGTCATCTTTTCTTTCAGTAGCTCAAAAGCTGAAATCTCTTTCTGTGTCCATCTGAAAGAGACGTCTTTCTTTTGCAGAGCATGCAACGGTGAAGCAATCTCAGCAAAATTTCTGATAAATCTCCTGTAGTAAGAGCATAAACCAAGAAAACTTCTGACATCATGCACAGTCTTCAAGGCTGGCCATGTCTTGATTGCCTCAACCTTAGCAGGATCCATTCTGACCCCATCCTTAGACACAATGTGCCCCAAGAACTGAATCTGTTCCAAGAAGAACTTACTCTTCTTGCCATTCACAAGCAGTCTATGACTACGTAATTCATTGAACACCTCTGACAAGTGGTCTCTATGCTCCTCTTCCGACTTTGAAAAGACAATCATGTCATCAAAGAAGGTGCCAACAAACTGTCTAAACGGTCGGAATATCCGATCCATCATCCGATTAAATGTGGCAGGAGCATTCGTCAGACCAAATGGCATCACAAGGAATTCATACAGGCCAAAGGTCGTCCTGAACGCAGTTTTATGCACATCTTCAGTTCTAATCCTGATCTGATGGTAGCCACTTTTCAGATCTATCCTGCTAAACATAGACGCGCCTTCCAAGCGGTCTAAGATGTCATCAATCCTTGGAATAGGGAACCTGTTCTTTATGGTGGCCTTATTCAAAGCGCGGTAATCTATACACATGCGCCATGAGCCATCCTTCTTCTGCACTAAGAGCACAGGAGAGCAAAAGGGAGATGAACTTGGCTGTATCAACCCTTTTTCCAGCAGCTCATTCACCTGGCTCATAATCTCTTTCTGCTGCGCTGCACTAACCCTGTACGGAGGTCGATTCGGTGGACTACTGCCTGGAATCAGATCTATACCATGATCCTCTGACCTCTCTGGTGGTAACTCAGACGGTAATGAGTCAGAAAAGACATCACTAAATTGTGACAAAAATTCAGATCTGTCTTTCTCAAGTACTGACAAATTTGACTCACTTACTTCATTCAAATCACGTGCAAATATCAAATACGCAGAAAGATGATTCTTTATTACCGAGGTAATAGCAGAAGCTGAAATTATAGGTACAGACTCTCCTTTGAGCTTAACATCTAGCACATGAGTCTTCCCTCTACTTTCCAAGGTCACAGTCTTCTTGAAGGAATCCAAGATGCCATGCACTCTGTACAACCACGGCATACCAAGCAATACATCGCATCCCTCAAGCGGCATGATATAAAAGTCTTCTGCATCCACATAGGACTGTATATGCAGACGTAACTTTCCAAGGATGGGTGTCACAGACTCTGAATGGCCAGGACATGCCAAACCTGCCTCAGCTGTGTATCCCATCTCATCAGCTCTGATGCCCAACTGTGCAGCCAACTGTGGGGAAATGAAGTTTGCTTTTGCCCCAGGGTCAAAGAAAATGAGAACATGCTGATCTCTGACCTTTCCCCAGGCTCTACACAACTCACTGGCATCTGTCTGAGGTCTATCCCCTAGCATATCTGGCACTAAACCTGCCGAAGGGGTGACCTTCTTTCCTTTCTTGTCTTCTTTCTCTTCTGAGTCAGCTGGCCTTTTCTTGTCAGGACAAAACCTTGATATGTGACCAGCTTTCTCACAGATAAAGCATTTACCCTCAGTCCTTAAAGCCTGTGTTTCCTCTTCAGTTCTCTGCTTAAACTGAGGCTTGCTGCTCTTCGACTGACGCCAAAAAGCCTTGGCTAATTTCTTCTTTGCTGATCCAGCTTTACCTGTCTTCTGAGGGCCCTGCTCATCAACCTTTTCAACCTGTTTGGCTGCTGAAATTCTGGCTGATTTGCCCTCTTTGCTGCTGCCCCCAAAACCACTAGTCTGACCCAGCAATAGTGCATTCCCTGTGTTTGCATTCTCAATCAGCTGAGTCAATGTGGTAACCTTGGTCTTTGTGCAATAATTGCGCAATTCTTTTGGCAGGCCACAACAGTACTTCTCTATCTGCTCAGTTAACGGCACAATTCTATAAGAAGTGACTGGCAACAAAGCTTTCCAGAACTTCTTATTATAATCCTCGAGATCCTTACACTTTGAGGCATCCAAACTGTGCCAGGCTGACATCACATCAACCTCAAACTCATTGGTTAACCAAGCTGCAGCAAACACTTGCTTAAAGCCAACCCAAGTGGACGGTGCCTGACCTTGCATCAACAAAGTGGTCCACCATTGGCTAGCGTTGCCTTTCAGAAAAGTGGCAGCCTTTCTCACTTTAGAAACTTTTGTGAAGTTCCCTCCAGCAAAGGCAGCATCAAACTGCTGTATGAAGGAAAGTGCTTTAGTCCTGTCTTCAAAGCCTCTAAAAGTGTCAAACTGTACAGCTGCTCCACCTTCTTTGTATGGCTTCGGTTTATCAACAGTAGGTGCTGGCATCATTAGGACACTATCCGATGGCATCATCATCCCTCTGTCACCCACAAACGGGTTTGACTGTACAAGAGGTGGTGGCTGATTCTGAAAAGCAGCCATGCCAAAAGTGCCCTGTGGCATTCCAAAACTGCTCTGAACACCCTGAAAACCTGGCTGCATGCCAATATTGCCATACATGGGGTTTGGCATAAAACTCTGTGAACCCCCAAACACAGTTCTCTGCTGGTAATCCACTGTTCCTGGCGCATAACCAGCCATGCTCTGAAACACAGAACCGCCTCCAAAATAGCCTGGATGCAAGGTAGGTGGTGGAAATACCTGCGGCGGTGCCTGGAACTGACTTCCCTGTCCAAACTGGCCAACTAATGGCTGCTGTAAGGTGGCGGGCTGCTCAACAAAAGCCGGCACAACTGGCGTTTCAGCCACCTGTTCGTGAACAGAAGGAAGTACTGGTGCTCTTTCCACTGACCCCACAAGCTGCCTTGCCCTTTCTCGTGAGTCGGCAGGATGTACACTGAGTGTCTGAACCTCAACAGGTTCTTGCACTAACTCTGTAGCCCCAATGGGCTGAGTAGATTGAGGAGGTTGCAGAAACTCCAAGAAACGTGGATTCTGCATGACCTGGGAAAACATACCCACTGCTGCTAGCAACTGAGCTCTGAAAGCAGCATCCTCATCTGCTCTGGCTCCCTGTGGTATAGGCATGACAGGAGGTGGCACTGCATGAGACGGCCTAGACGGCTCTCCAGCCTCTGAAACCACTAGAACCTCTCTTCTTTCCTGGGAGGAAGAGAACTCCTCTCTAGCTTCTTCACGTCGGTCAGCCATCAGTGCTCTGTGCTTCTACCCAGCAGGCCCAGGCTCACTTCAATAAAACAAAGTGATGTTTATCCCGGCAATGGAACCATGAAACCGGCCTGTACTACTACTGGGCGGTAGATCTTCTTCAATACACACGGCTTTCACCAGTTTATGTCGTCACTTAATACCTTAGCTTAAACACAGAGCAAAAACAACAAAATCCTGTGAACTAGAATGTCCCCAGGAGCTGACACCGACACCAGATAGGCCCCAAAGCTTGGCGCCCCTTTCGGTATTTATTTATTCTTTAGAAAAAGAGATTTTTTACAAGGTATTGAGTTTGCTGAATTTTCTACACATTCCTGAAAATTTCGCCAGCATAACTGTCCCAAAACTGACCCAAAATATGTCAGAATCATTCCAAACCACTTCTGACCTCTTCAGTACGTCGAAACCCTCTCAACAGAGCATAAAAACCAGTAATTCAGCTTGCTGTAATTTCTGCACAGCACTGAAATTTACTCTGTTTTGCACACATATGGCCCTCTGTTCACTCTGGAATCCATCTGGCTTGACCTTATTGCAATTCGGTACCTTCTCGGGCTCCGAAACAGCCCAAAAACAGTCATAAACAGCAACAATAAATTGCTGAATTTGACACCTGCTTTGTGGGGTTATGACCCCCACAGGTACCTGCTATGGTACGGTGGTTAACCGCGCCTGTTCCTATCAAAGGAGGCTCTTGCCTCAGCCAGGAAGCATGAATTCCTCACAGCTGTACATACACATAAGAAAGCCTCTTGCAGGCATAATCATTCTGAGAGAGTAGAGGAGTGGTTTACAGCCACGTATGGCTCACTACATCAAGGCAAAGGGAGTAGGCAGCTCTCAATAGCCCTTAACCTGCTTCAATCCACCTGCAAACTCACCAAATGAGCTCCCACAGAGAGAAAACGAGTGCTCAGCCTCCCACGAGTGGAAAGTTTTTGTAAAATGTGACAAATGGCACATTAATAAGCAATTTCCTGCTTTGGATTTCCAGCCTAAAAATATCCTGGCCAGCTCATCAGCTCACTGCAAGTCTTTGGGGACTATTGTTCCCCATTTAATTGCCCTCCTTTTGACGCGAACACATTTCAATTCCGACATAGGCCAAAAATAGCAGGTTCCCCTAAAATTTAGGAGATGTCAGAATCGCGTCCCTCTGATCTTCTGGATGCTCTTCTATCTCTAGAGCACTGACAAATTCCAAGTGCACTGCCCTCTTAGCAGAGATATTTATCTGTCTTCTTCTTCTTTCGACCCACCCTTCTCTTAGCCTTAATCTAATGTCAATATTCAGTGCCTGTAAACCTTAGGCCATCCAAACTTAGACTCTCTCACTGAACTTTAATGCTGTCCACTCCGACTGAGCAATGCAGACATTTTGGATTCCAAAAGGGGTTTCTAAACAGGAAACCAATCCGATAAAGAAAGCAAAAACAAAGTTAGTCATTGCCACAGGCTCGTGACACCATCCTCTGTAAGCCTCATGAAAGTACAGTGGCTCATGTGTTGTGATCTTGGTATCCCGTATGTAGAGTCCCAATAAATCATATCTGATCACTTGGTTCCTATCATCCTTAGAGAGCCTGATGAATGGGGAGTCCGGGTCATACTGGAGTGGGGGTAGGCGATCCATCCTGAGTCCCTGCCTTGTGAACCAGGTGGATACTTGGCTATACCGTGACTTGTGCCCATGTGCTGCTAGTGTCTGGGATGACAGTAGGGCAAGCCTCGGAAGTCTCCAAGAGGCCATGGCACTGATCCTGTGAATGTATCTGACAGAGTTTTGAAGAGTGCCTCTACTACCATGGGTGCTGCAGGAAGGATGATATCATGTGGAACAGATGGTTTGTTGCATATCATACGGGAGAGAATCATGACGTGAGGCCTCTCTATCCTCGGCCATTTAGCCACTGTAAGATCAAGAGCCCAAAAGGGTGCTCCATGCATCAATGTCGGAGTGACCAAGGCCTCAAATAGCCACATCTTGGTCCTCAGCTCTTCGAAGTGGGCCTAGAAGCACTGTCTCTCCGTGAGAGAAAGGGAAGCATACCCTCGCATACGTCTAGCCTCTGCAGCATGGCTCATCGAGAAGATTGGTCCTGTGAAAGTGACTCCCAAGTACACATATGAGTGTGCAATGTCCACTGGCCTGTCCATGCAGGTGAAACTAAGTCGAGATCTGAAAAGAGGGGATGTGTTGAAGACCATAACCTTGGTTTTCCCAAGGTTTACTGTGAGATCCCGTTGTGCATAGAAGGCCTGTAAAGTGTCAAGATGCCTCTGGAGAATCTGCAATAAGCACAATGTCATCAGCTTAAAGTAGTATGGAAACAAGGATGCCTGCTAGTGATACACCTCCTCCCCCTCCTCTATCAATGAAGGTCGAAATCTCGTCGATGTAGAGGCCAAAGAGAGTGGGAGACAATGAGCATCCTCGCTTCACTCCAATGGTACTGGAGATCTCCTCTGATAATCCTCCTGGGCATCTCACCCGCCCTATGACCGACTCATATAATGCCATGATCCTCAAAATCATGTCTAATTGTCATTAGCAAGAAGAAGGGCTGTATGTTTTGCAACTGTTTGAACAGTTTGAGAGAGAAGAAGTAACAGCATGTCGGCTGTGTTTTTGTGAGAGAGAAAGAAAGAAAGAAAGAAAGAAAGATTTTATTAACGTCTTCCAAAAGACCGAACTCGGCCTATGAGACAAATCGGAGTACCTGTATGGGGTATCCTCTGTCATCCCAACAAAATGAAAAAGAGAGAGAGAGAGAGAGAGAGAGAGAGAGAGAGAGAGAGAGAGAAAGAAAGATTTTATTAACGTCTTCCAAAAGACCGAACTCGGCCTATGAGACAAATCAGTGTACCTGTGTGGGGTATCCTCTGTCATCCCAACAAAATGAAAAAGTACTGAACTAAAAAGCGCAATAAGTACAATGAGTGGGGGAGGGGATGGAGCTCTACTACTAGGAGAATGCAAAGCTATATGCATGGAGTATACAATCATGATATGCAACCTAGCTAGCTCCATCCTGTACCATACTGGGGGTATAAAATGGTATACATCAATGAAGGGGGTGTCCACAGCTCCCTGAAGAACATGCCTGGGTGTGCTCTGAAGCGAGCTAGTTGCTCCACACCCTCTGTGTGAAACTGAGGTCTGATCTCTGTCATCTCTCTCTGGTATAGGCATGATGTCCGAAAGCCAGGTGTCCTCTGTCTCCTGCGGGCTCTAAGTGTCTCTGCTCTCTGGAGAGTAATTCCCTGCTGTGTAGGGGCTGGGAGTGGGGTGGATCTCTGAAAAAATGTAGTAATCTGTGTCTGTCGTCGCCCCTCTGGAGCTGTCTGAGCCTGTAATGATGTCTCTCAGTGACGCTGTATGCCTAGAATGAATCTCCCCAGTATGCGCTGGTCTGCTGCCTCAAAGAGCTGGCGTAGGGAATGTGGCTCTCTGAATAAAATGGGATATCTCTTTCTGATGGCTGCATATGCTCTGCATCTACGTACATAATGCTCCTCACTCTCCACCTCCTCTCTGCACAATTTGCATACCCTCTCCTCTCGGGGGATTCGTGCTGCTCTGCCAGTCTCGATCTCCAATCGATGTGATGAGACTCTAAGCTGACCAATAGCTACTCGTGAGCCGTGTGGTAAAAAGCCCTCCATGTATCTAGGCCTCTCTATAAATCCATCATCAGTGATACTCATGAAGTGATCTCTGTAGTACAGCATCTTCGGTGGAAGAGGCTGTGTAGGCGATATCCATGTCTCTCGTGTATAGAGCTACCATAGGTCCTGTCTCAATACTCTATTCCTCTCACTATGAGAGAGACGGATATGTGGTGCATCCCTGTCATACTGGAATGGTGGTAGATGATCCATGTCTAGGCCATGCTGTGAGAACCAATGTGTGACCTGTGCATACCATGATCCTATGCTCCTGCCTCAGCCAGTTGTCTAGATGCCTCAAAAGCTCTGTATGAGATGACAATCTGTCCTGTGGCATCTCTCTGAATCTGTCTAGCAGGCATTTAGTCTGGAATATGGCCTCTACCATCATAGGAGGCGCAACAAACTCTACTCGGATAATGTCATGAGGTACTGACGGTTTGCTGCGTATCATGTGTGCCATCATGAGGGCCTGTGGTCTTTCTATCTGTGTGCACCAATGGGTAGCAAGGCTTGGCGCCCATACTGCTGCTCCATACATCAGTGCTGGTGTGACTAATGTGTCAAATAGCCACCCCTTCGTCCGGGGCTCTTGAAAATGCGCCTGGTGGCACTGTCTCTCTAGCATAGCCAATGCTGCATATCCCCGTGTCAATCTAGCTCTGGCTGCTGAACCCATGGTGAAGCGCGTGGCTGCTGCTGCAGAGAAGGTAACCCCTAGGTACACGTATGATGTCACCACCTCCACCTGGCATCCTGTGAGAGTGAATGTCAGCTGACTCCTGCCCTGTCTCGATGTATGAAAGACCATAACCTTGGTTTTCCCAAGGTTCACAGTAAGACCCCTCTGTGTGCAGAAATCATGGAGTGCATGTAAATGCTGATGTAGACCTCCTGGAGACTCAGACACTAATACAATATCATCAACATAAAGCATAATATGTACTGAGGTACCTGCTAGATCAAATCCATCTGGGGCTCCCCATGTAATGAAGTCAGCCACTTCATCAATGTATAACCCAAAGCGTGGGGGAAAGTGGGCATCCTTGCTTCCCACCAATGGTGCTAGCAATAGTCTTGGACATACCTCCTGGGCATCTGACTGGCCCAAAAACCTGCTCATATAATGCATAGATGTCCCATGTCATATCTGCTGGTATGCCAAGAGACTTTCGGCGCTGAAAGAGCCTCTCTTGTGGTACTGTGTCAAATGCCTTGCGGAAATCCACAAAGCAGCAATAGAGCTTTCTCTTCCTCACTCTGGCCTGATCAATCATACATCTCAAGTGAATACATGGTCAGTGGTAGAGAAAGCTCTCCAGAAGCCTGCCTGCCCTGATGAGCGTAAACCTGCTCGCTCAGCATATAAGCTAAGCTCTTGCTCCAACATTGCACCATAGAGTTTGGCCAACACGTGGCCGACCATAACCGTCCTGTAGTTGCTCGGATCGAGCATATCCCCTGTTTTGTGGATCGGCACAATGGTGTGCATCGTCCACTCCGCAGGCAAACCCTCTGCTAGTGCCGTGTTAAACAGGTGTGCAAGAAAAGGAGCCAAAGAATCTACTGCATATATGAGATGCTCACACTGTAGGCCCATATGGTCGGCGGCCCGTCCATGCTGTAGGCGGCGGATAGCTTCCTTTACCATCAAGTGGGTAAAGAAGCTAGCTGTGGTAGGTCGAGGCTCGTGTGGCTGAGGTATAGGTGGTTGCTGTGGGGCGTGGTATAGGCCCTCTGCATATGTGTGCCATGTCTGTGGGTCTGCAATGGGTGTCGGTGTCCGGGGTTCTCTGAAGTGCCGCCATGAGATAGGGCTATCTCTACTCATGAAGAAATGGAAGATCTCTAGCTCTTGTATCTCTGCGAAGGCCCGCCTTTTGCGGCGAGTAAGTCTCCTCATCTCTCTCCTCGACTCCTGCTCTGTGATGGCTCCCAAGGCTCTCTGTATGCGGAGCCGTGAGTATAGGGCTCTGCACTCGTCATCATACCATCTGTTCTGGGGCATAGTCCCAGATCTCGCAGGCTCTCCTGAGTGGACACAATGTGGGAAGCTCTGTAATGCAGCCGTGTGTAGGAGTGATGCCAGCTAGGCTGTAATGGTATCCATAGGTGCCAAGGGGTCCATGAGTAGGAGCCCATCCTCTACTCTGCTAGTGTATATGTCTGCCATGTCATGTGTGAAGTAGATGGTAGTGTGTGGCATCGGTATGTGGGGGGTTGGTGATACTGGTGATCCCGCTAGTGAAAATGCCAAGTATGTATGACCTGCCCCAATAGGACGAGGTGGGATGGAGAATGAGGTGACAAGCTGTGATGCCTCCAAAGACCCCATAATGTAGTCTACCACCGTGCCTCCAGTCCGTGTATCACCCCCATGTGGGAAGCATGTCAGCCCTCCTGATCCTGGCCACTGTAGCATCCCGTTATAAATAACGAGACGATGCCTGGCTCCCAACTCTAGTAAGTGGTCCCCATAATGTGCTCTGCTTGGTCCAGTGTCCTCTGATGCCCCGACTAGCCCCTATCTCCTCTGGATCCACAGGGTGGAGGATCTCCATGTCATCATAGTCATACACCTCACACTGTCTGCTGTGTGTGTGGGCATTAAAGTCACCCGTAAGAAATACCTCCCCTAGTGTAGAATAATGCATAATCTCCTCTGACAGACAAGTGTATGGCGAGGCTCCTGTCTCCTCCTCCTGTGGCATGTCCTCTGTAATGACATAGGAGGATCCTGATGGAGGAAAGTAACATAGGGCTATGTATATAACCCTGTCCTGTGAGAGCTGTAAGCTGATCCACATGTATCTGGCCTCTGGATCGTGTGCTACCACTCTCAGTCTCCCCTGTAGCTCCCGTCTGAATAGAACTGCTACTCCCCCCACCCTCTCGAGGTACCTTGGCGTGTGGTCCTCCTGTATGCTGACTCCCACTGGAATCCCTCTACTCGAGGTAGGCCTCTCTCTGGGCTCTAATGTGTCTCTGTCAAAAGTATGATGTCTCTCCTCCCCATAACATGCTCCAGTCGTCCAGGCTGCACCCATAGTGAACCATTAGAGTTCCATACTGCCATGTGTATCTCTGTCAGTGGCCTGGTCTGTGTCCCATAGGCCCCAAACCGCTAATCCCTGGGCCGGCCATCAATGATGACCCGATTATCTCGATAGAAGGCCTTCTTGTGTTCTCTCCTCGCGTGTAAGACTCGTGGCATGCAAGCTCTCCTATGCTCTAGCTGCATCCTCGTGAGGTCATCATCCAAGAAAATAGAAGCTCCCTCTAAGCCTCGTAGTATGACCCTCTTCCTCATGAAGGTGACCCTCTCCGTCTCTCCTGCAAACTATAGGATGAGGGCTCGCTTGCGTGTTGAGTCTTTCCTGGCTCTCCATGCTTTGGTGAAGGGGAGAGGGTCCTCTTCCCTGTAGCCTAGCTTCATGCATAGAAGCTGTCCATCTTTCTCGGGAGTGGAGTTGGGTGTCTCGGCTATACGTGTGACTCGAATGTTGAGGCGGCGGGCATGCCTCATCTTCTCCTCCTCAATGGTGGTGTGAATGATTTGGTGTTCTTCCCTCTGAGTCTCCTCCTTGCTGACTTCTTTACGGATGTTCTTCTTCTCCACCTCAACTCATCCTGACTGCTTGGCTTTGAGTTTTCCCTTCATGTCCTTCGTGATCTCCTTGGAGATCTCTTCTTTGATGGCCGTGAGAGTGTTGTCATTGATCTCCCCTTCTTCCTTCTCGGTGTTCTTGACGGCTACCAGTGCCACTTTCAATGCACTCACCTCCTCCTTGAGTGCTGTGTTCTCTTGTTCAAGGTCCGTGACCCGTGCTTCGAGGGCCATGATGTGCTGGTGTAGTTTGTTCTCCACCTCATTGAGGTTGGAATCGGATGTCTTCTTGTTCTCCTTGATTAGTGCCTTCATTGCCATCTCGAGGGCCTCGAGTTTCTCTTGGAGACTCGGGGCCATTCCTCGAGATTACTCTGCAGCCCTTCCCACAAACAGGGAGGAGAGAGAGAGAGAGAGAGAGAGTTATGTTGCTGCCTTGGGGGTGTGAGGATGGTTGGGTGGGGACAGGCAGACGGGCCAGCATAGCGCCAGCAGGGCAGCGAGGCGGAGGGGCTAGTGGGCCGCAGTAGCGAATAGAGAGACGGAAAGAGAGAGATGGCGGGGTGTGCTGGGCACAACAGGCGATGAGACCGAAGAGAGAGAGGGGGGGGAGGGGTCTACGAGGAGAGAGAGAGAGATGGCGGGAGGCTGAAAATGCAAGGGCGGGGGAGGGATGGCGGGGCTCTGAAAATGCAGAGGGAGGGAGGGAGAGAGAGAGAGAGAGAGAGAGAGAGAGAGAGAGAGAGAGAGATGGCGGGACTGAAAACGCAGAGGGAAAAAGAGAGCGTGGGCTGAAGCACAGGAAGTGGACAGCTTAGGCAACAACGTAGGCAGCAACAACACGATGCGAGAGAGCAGCGCGATGGGAGCAGTGCGGGCACAACAGGCGATGAGACGGAAGAGAGAGAGAGTGGCGGGAGGAGGCTACGAGGAGAGAGAAAGAGATGGCGGGGGGCTACGAAAGAGAGAGAGAGAGAGAGAGAGAGAGAGAGAGAGCGAAGGCTGTTCATGTCTGTGTATCGCCTGAAGGCTGCGCAGCCTACATATGTGAAGACGCCAGCCCGCAAGATAACCACACCAGTCGCTAGCGGCAGTACACGCAGGCGCGCAGGATGGTGCACGTAAGCATGCTGGTACACAGGCTGGCGCACATGGGCAGGTGGGTCTTGCACACGGGCTGTATGCGCAGCCAGGCGGCGCAGTCAGTCATCTATACGCGCAGGCCGGCGTAGGTGCAGCGTGAATAAACGTGTGCAGGCGACAGCTTATGTTGGCGGGTTCACGCAGGCGTATGGTTGGCAGGCGATGGGCGCTGAGGTGCAACAGACGCGTGTAGGTTTTTTTTATAGCTAAAACAAAACCCACCTCTTGTTTATTTTGCTTTCGTTTTTTGCTGAACCTTAGTAAAAGGGTTTAAAAAACCTCAGTGTTCCTTTATAAGTGTTTTTTTAAAAGAAAATAGAATATACATATATATATATATATATATATATATATTACCAAAAAAAAACACAAAAGCAAAAGCTAAGTTAGCTTTTGTGGAAGCCTATATATTCCCCTTAAGCGGGCTTCTGGCCACACATCTCTCAAGCTCTCAAGCTCTCTAGCAGTCTCCTTGTGCAAGATAAATATTTTTTCTCCTCTTGCCCTCTTCAAGATGTCGACCCAAGAATCCGAGTTGGAGCCCATTAACGAACGTGAAGACCTGCCGGCTATACAGAAGCCACTGATGTGATCTTTTCGACGATTTTGTTTCAAAATCAGATTTCCAAGAGTTTAAAGGTGCTCTCGAAGCTTCTTCCTCAAAACATCAAGCACAAATCGCCGCGCAGATGTAGGCTTTACAGAACTCCGTCTCTTTGTTGACCACTACCCTATCTACTCTTTTGGGTATGGATACTTTGGCATCTGCTTTAGGTCCTAATATTACTCCGGAATAGTTTGGGGACGAGCAAAAGCAGCGTACCAAGGAGATCGTGGACACTTGGCTACATAAGTGGCAAGTCCATTTTCAGTTTCATCCATATGACGATGGAAAAAAATCCAATTAGTAGCAGGTTTCCTCTCAAGCAAAGCTTTGCTTTGGTGGAAAGAACTCAACCCTAAGCCAACGACTTGGGAACAGTTCGAAGACGTCTTCAAGAAAGAATTACTCAAGAAAGAGGATGACTATGATGTTGTTGCCCAGTTTACTACTTTGACCATGACCTCGTAGAACCTCACTTATGAGGTCTATCTCCAGAAATTTAGGGACTTGTAGATGAAAGCTACGAAGATGGATTTCACAACTCTTTTGGGTTTCTTCGTAGCTGGTTTACCCGACTCATACCGTTTACAGGTTAAAAACAACAAATGCAAAACTTTGGACGAGGCCATTCATTCCGCTCGTATCTATGATGATACAATGGTCTCTTCCAAGTCTAACCCCATTACCGAGCAGGGGAACAAGCACAAAAGGAAGTTCTCAGCACCGATGACTACCACGACAGAAGGAAAGTCTTCGGACCAACCTTCAAAGAATTCAACTTCGACCCCAGCGAAGAAGAAACGTCTCCTCAAGGCTTTGAAGCTCAAGGAGGGATGTTGCTTCATCTGCGAAGAAAAAGGATATATACGTAACGAGTGTCCGAAGCAAAAGGATGCAAAGACCAACGCAGGACCCAAGCCAAAGACAACTAACCAGTTGTGTTTGACAGGTACCTCAGTTACTGTACTTTCTCGCCCTCGTACATGTTCTGATTGTGTGTTCAACTCTAAAGTTTTTGGCTTGCATGATCTTCTCCGAGTTTATGGAGAAGTGAATGGCCGAAAAATCCACATCCTTCTAGACCTTGGCAGCTCACACACTTTTGTTAATTACAAACTTGTGCAGAAATTGGGTCTTGACACAACACCCAGCGATCATACCTATGTGGTACGCCTACCTGTGGGTCGGCAAGTATGGGATCGAAAGGTGGAGACGCTACCGATCCGGATTTAGGACTACAAAGATACTCTGGAATGCTATATTATGCACCTAGAATATGTAGACTTGTTATTAGGGATTGAGTGGTTTAAGACTCTTCAAGTCCAGATAGATTGGTCTAGTCATATTTTTTCTTTTGAACATAGGAACACCCAGTATAGTATTTTGGATGATTGTATACATCCCTCTCAACGATCTCTTGTAAATACAGTCGATTTTGGTAATATAATGGATTCTTCTTTGTATACTGCTTTCCATTGTGTATTGATTCCACTTTCTTCATTTCTTATATCTTCTATGGATGTCAATGAATTAAGTGTATTTGAAAGCAAAGAAATACAGAAGATACTTGATTCGTTTCAAGATGTATTTCCTAAGGAACTGCCATCGGGCTTACCACCTGAAAGGGCAGTAGATCATTGTATTGACCCAAACCTTGGTGCTCACCCTGTTAGTATTCCACCTTACAGGATGAGCCAAGCTGAGGAAGATGAGTTGGCCAAACAACTCGAAGATTATTTGAGGATGGGACAGATCCGTCCAAGTAAATCACCTTGGGATGCACCTGTGTTGCTTAGGAGAAAGAAGGACAACACCTGGAGAATGTGCATAGATTACAAGAGATTGAACACTATAAAAGGGTGGCCAAGGTTAGTCATTAGTGATATAGAGTCTCGCGTGTCTTTGTGAGACCTCTATGGTTAGGAGCCTGGATCTAGTGCAGACGTGCACATGCTTTATGCAGCCAAGGCCGGCAACAGTCTCGAGGCCTACAAGGGTAGCTTCGTGGCGGTATGGGACGTCACGAGGTAGAGATTGGTCGGTACGTCCATCTAGTTAGCTCAGGTCGTGGCTCCGTGGGGACAGCCAAGACTTGTGGGCTTGTTCATAGCTGTCAAGGTTGGGAGGTGAGTTAGGCCTGCACCCCCTTCATGTTTGTTTGGTTGGTTTGCAGGTTTCGAGTGTTGTACCAGGAGCGTTCTACGAGGAGATGGATTTGACACTAATGGTATCCCGAAATCCTAGAGTCTTTGGAGTAGTCTATCTTGAGGCACTGTATCAAATGCTTTGCGGAACTCCACAAAGCAACAATAGACCCGTCGGTGTCATGCTTTGGCCTCCTCTATGATGGCTCGGAGGGTGAAGATGTGGTGAGAATGACTTGCGGAAGGAAGGAGAGAGAGAGAGAGAGAGAGAAAGAAAGCAAGCTGTATTAACGTCTACTAGAGACCGAACTCGACCTATGAGACAAATCAATGTACAACTGTCAATGTCTTCTGGATGTCCAAAAAAAAAGGGACAAAATGAACATGAAATAAACTATGAAAGTACTGAGCTAGTGGGGGGGTGTGATGGATGGAGCACTACTGCTAGAGGCTCATTATGCAACCTATATGCGTAGGGTATACAAGAATGCAATGCAGATTTGTCTAGCTCCAACCAGTACCATAATGGGGGTGTAATATGTGATACATAGGCGATGGCGAGGCAAAAATACCTCGGAGCATGATCTTCGGGTGTAAGTGTAAGTGAGCTAGCCGCTCCTGGATATGGTGCTGATGTCGAGCCCGTATCTCTGTGATCTCCCTCTGATGTAGTTTGGGAGTCTGGTAGCCTGGTGCTCTTGGTCTCCGTCTGGCTTGGAGGTCCGCAGCGCGCTGAAGTGTAACCCCCTCCTGTGTCAGGGTAGGCACTAGGATAGATCACTAGAAGAAATCAGTGAGCTAGAGCTGTCGCCCACCTCTCCCTGTGGTATGAGTCCTTATTATCAAGTCTCTCTATGGCGCTATGTCTCTAGCAAGAACTGGCCAAATCTGCGCTGGTCTGCGGACTCCATGATCTGGCGGAGTGAGGGATGTCCATTGAAGATGGTGGTGTATCTCTCTCTAATGACACTATATGCTCTGCGTCTACATACATAATGTCTACTAGAGACCCAATGGGCGTATGAGACAAAACCTGTGAATACAATGTGTCCATGTCATAAACATCATGGAAAATGAAAAATGAAATGAAATAGCTAACCACTAATATACAACTCTGAATTTGTCTAGATGAGATGTAGACTAACTAGCATGCTATAGGGCGTACAATCATGAAATGCATCCTATCTCCTATCTCCATCCTGTGTCCACCGGGGGTCGAGGACATCCATCATTGGAGAGGGAGCTAGGAAAGATCCCAGCTCCGCCACGGCAAAGTGAGCTTGTCTGGATGCTGCCTCCATAGCGCTCTGCTGCCATGCTAGAATCACATCAGTCTGGGTCAGATGTGGGTGTGGTGGTCTATGGCCTGGTGGAGGTGGTCTCCTTGCCGTTGTGAGCTTAGTGGCCCTCGAAATAGTGCGTCCCTTTGGGACTCTCTGATGCTGTCGAGGGAGTGAAAAGAGGGGGGAGGGGGGTATGAGTATCTCATCTTGATGTCTAAAGAAACTGGTAACCTGAGGCTGAGCAGGGTCGTTGAATCTGTGCCTGTAGTAGACTCTCTCTATGTCTCCGAATCTCCATGAGGAAGTAGCCTAAACATCTCTAATCCGGATATTCCATAACTCAACTGAGGGGACCAAAACCCTATCTGAGAAGGCAATGGTATCTCCCCCTTATCTCATAGTAGACAAAGAGAGAGAGGTAGGAAGGGGGGAAGTTCAGATTTTTATCTTGCTTCAGAGTGGTCCGGGAGTTGCAAGCTTTGGTATTCTGCAATAAGTGCATGCTATGTTGGTATCAGAGCTTTGGCTTTGTTGAGAGAAGGTGCTGAATTTTTTCTCGACAAGTTTTGTGTGGTTGGTTTATAGGCTGTGGGAGCACACCGCAAGTCCCGGAGTGGCTCCCAGGTGGTTGGTTTACTAGCCTTCCGGGGAATAACCGTAAGAGCCTCCCACACCTGAGATAGTGGATGGTATATTGCGTTTGGACACAAATACCGACGCTTCCACTGTGAGTAACCAAAGACATTCGGAGGTAGAGAGGAAGCAACAAGAGTCTCCTGTATCTCTACAACAAACCTCTACTCCGATCATACCCCCTTCCATGGATACCTACATGGCTATGATGCAATCCATCACTACTTCCCAATTTGCAACCCAAGCCCCAAGAGGATTTGGAGGAGAAACGACACAATGTGCTATGGGGATGGAGCGGTTGTTGCAAGCTTCCCTCACAGCTAAAGCTGAGCTGTTGCGAGCTACCCTTGCAACTGAAGGGCAAGAGGCCGAAGGATGACGGCGGATCCTAGAGGCCGAAAGGTTGTGAGCCTCCCTCATAGTAGATGAACGGCATTGCCGAGAGTGGGACAACCATCTTAGCACCATGGAGGATCAACGACAAAAAGAGTTTGAAGCCTTACATCTCATGGTACAACCAACATCCCAACCATCGAGATCATCGGCACCTCTAGAGAAGATTCAAACTCAGTAAGTAAGATGGTAGGTTAGATGCAAATGTATTTCATTTTTTGTTGTTGTTTAAAGAACCAAATAAGAAAGGGTCATGATAGCTGCGATGCACCGCACGGGAGATGCTAGAAGATGATGGCATGATTGGTTGAGTCAACATACGGATCCTTTGATTTGTCTGGTTTCTTATGAGTGGGCTAGGTTTGTGGAGGATCTCAAGACTTGTTTCTTGCCCTCACAATACCTCGTGCGTCTTGGGGATGAGGTTTGGAGCCTACAGCAGGTTTCACAACTTGTCTTTATCTATGCAAACGGGGTCATCCATTTAGGGCTTCAATTGCAAAGTTGGGGATGAGGATAGATTGGGTGCCTTTTTGTATGGGTTAGACTAGGAGATAGAGTGGGGTGTCCGTGCTTTTGGTCCCAAGACCTTGGCAAATGCTATGCAACGGATTCATGACATGGAGATGAGATATAACCATGGAAACCCCAAGCAAGCCCAAAGTACAAAGCCCAAGACCAATCCAGAGGGGGGTAGCAAAACCCACAGGGATGATAGGAAGAACTAAGGACAAAGGTCCTAGACGTGAGGCCAGTCATCCTCGGTGTGAGGTGAAAAAAAGAAAGAAAACCCTGCCTCTATAGCTCTTCCACCTCCCAAACTTGGAAACACACACACGAACGGGGGCACCACCAGCCAACCACCGGCTGGAACACTCTCTCACACTTCACCACCCAACCCACGCTAGACAGACATCACCAAACCGGGGTACCATACACAAAGCAAACACCCAGCAATTTATTTCCAATCAACACATTTCATACAAGCTTCTCCCGACACAGAAGCCTTACTCACACAACCATAAACAAAACACTCACTCAGGCCTGTCACCGCCGAGGATACACCACATCCCCAATCATCACGAACCTCTTGCCTGCATGCTGTACCAATCTCATCAGAATGAACCCGGCCACTCACTCTCTTCAGAAGGCGCCCCACCAGCTAACCCTCAAGTCTCTGCAGCCCATCACTTCTGCATGTGTCACCAGCAGCAGCTACCCAATCATCTCTCTCTCTCTCTGTGCTGATCCTCTGCCAGCCTCACAACAAACCCAAGCAGCTTATCTACCCTGCTACCGGCCCACCACCAAGCAGCAACACCGTCCTTCTCTTCCAATCGGCACCCTCTCACGCTGTGACTAACCGAACCAAGGCCACACCACCTCAGTCCGTCCACGCTCTAGCCTTCACTGCTCTTTACTTCACGGCGATCCTCCACTAGTCGCTATCACCAGTCCATCGGCTGTCCTCACCCGCAGACAATCATCATCCACTCATCTTCTCCGCCAACCTGTCGGCCTTGTCCACCAATAGCTGCACCCAAGCCTGCTTGCGTTCAATTCTGAGGCGGCCACACACCTCTCCTCGCCTCCCTTTGCCTTCTCACGTCAGCCCGACGTGCAACTGCAGGACCTCGAGCAGCTTTTCTGCCTGCGCACTCGCTACAGTCACCAACCCAAAGATGGCCTGTCCCACTGGCTCCCACACGCGGCCAGCCTGTCCGCTTGTTATGCCAACACCTCAAACGCACTCACCTTGCGCTATCAGCCCGACTACCAAGCTGCTTCAGTGGCCCACCCTTTGGTGCAGCGGCTGCCTAGCCTCTCGATCACCTGTAACGCCACAAACCTCCTCATCTTCCTCTCTCACCACGCCTCTGCAAGGCAGCCCACTCTTTCCTTGCACCTTGACGCCAGCAACTCCCACACACGGCTGCTCTCTCAGCTCTCTGCTTACGCGTGCCCTCCACGCTCACCAGCCAGTCAGCCCTTCGACCAGCACCAGGCAGCCACACCACGTGTCTTCGTTGCTCTCGGCTTCCACGCGCTTCCCTCCTGCGCCTGGCTGCACACGCCCCAATGCCTGCTCTCCACTAGGCGGCCCTCTCGACCTCTGCCAGCCCTTCGACCTACGCGTCCACACTCCCTTCACACGGGAGGCCCCCCCAGTTCAACGCGGCGGCCACCTCTCCCTCTTGTATCTGTGGCTCCACGCCCAGCGCCGCTTATCAACAGACTGTCTCCTCTGCACATACGCGCAGCTGCGCCCGAGAGAGCCCCTTCACAAGAGACGACTGCTCCTTTTTAGCCCACCGAGTCTCCATGCTCTTCACTTTCGCCAACCTTCGAGAATTCTCGCTGGCGGCCACATAAAGCTCCCATGTGGCCTTACACAAATTGGCCACATTTTATATCATTATTCATTTTTTTATTTCCTCTAATGCCTAAGAGATGGCCACTATACACTTCCCATTTCACACCAATGCTAATTGCCACCTTGGCCCCTTCACCTCTAAATTGCCCATGCTTCCATAGCACTTCAAACACAGCATACGAATGCCCACTCCATACAGCTTCCAATGCCACTTTATTTTGGACGCATGCACACTCAGATGGCCGAACAGCTGAAATCACCTCCATCGAACTACATTCCGGACAGGCCTGCAACAAACCCAAAGCAACTGCCATGCACATGTATGTACACAAGCCCAGAATACCACTCAGAAAAACGCCTGACACTCGGCACTGTTGGAGGTAATTTGAGCTCACTGTGCACATGACATACTCCCCTTCCTCTAAGAGCTCACTCCTGAGCTCACTAAAAAGCTAGGGTAATCTCTCTGAAGAGTAGTCAATGTCTCCCATGTAGCGTCCTCCTCAACACGATCCTTCCACTTGATCTTGTATTCCGTGATAAGCGTATTACGCAATCTTCTTTCACGAAATTCAAGAATCTTTTTAGGTTCGTGCGGAACAAATGTCATGTCCTCGACATCTATGATTTCTTTAGGAGTAACTAACTGATCTGCTCCACCCAGTACTTCCTTAAGTCTACTGACATGAAATACAGGATGAACTTTCACATGAGAAGGCAAATCCAATTCATATGCAACTGAACCAATCCGTCGTGTAACACGAAATGGTCCACAGTATCTAGGGGATAATTTCTGAGATCTACCTGTCCGTAAAGTCTCGGAATCTTTCGGAACTCGCAAATACACCATCGTTCCTTCAGAGAACTCTCTAGGTGAACGATGTCTATTAGAATAAAACCTGTCTCGGTCTTGAGTACTTCTAATAGATTCCTTTGCAACTTGTAACATTTCCTGCATATCTTGCAAAGAATTACGTGCTGCATCATGCTGAAGTCCTGAGAATCCTACTGTAATTGGTGATCTAGGTTGAAAACCATACATAAGCATGAAAGGACTAAATTCTATACTCGTATGCTTAGTACTGTTATATGCAAATTCTAACATAGGAAGATAATCCTCCCATGAACTCTGTCTTTTGGATACATATGCTCGAAGCATATCCTCCAAAATCTGATCAACTCTTTCAGTCTGTTCATCAGATTGAGGATGATCTGAGGAACTCAAATTCAAAGTTGTTTCCAACTTCTCAAAAACAAGTTTCCAAAAATCACTCGTAAACTTAGAGTCCCTATCACTGACTATGTCCTGCGGTAACCCGTACAGTCTAAACAATTGCTCGATATACTGCCGTGCTAATTGTGTAGCTGTAATAGTCTTCCAGGTCGGTAAAAATCTAGCCATTTTTGTCAAGCGATCTACCACAACCCAAATAGAATCATGGCCTTGATGTGTTCTTGGCAATCCGCTAATAAAATCCATGGAAATACTTTCCCGTTTATTACCTGGGATTTGCAAAGGATGCAACAACCCAGCCTGTCTAAAGCATTCAGCTTTATTTGCCTGACAAATCTGACACTTGAGAACATAATCTTCCACATACCCTTTCATCTTCGGCCAATAAAAAGTGTGTTTCACTAATGATAGTGTCCTATGTACCCCAGGGTGTCCAGCAGAAGGGGCGTCGTGACACTCCTTAAGAATCTTGGACCTAATGTCAGGGATCTGTGGTACACAAATTTTGTCATTACGGAACAGTAAACCATTCCGAATAATCCACAGGCCTCCTGCAGCCTGAATGGTAGACTGCTGAGTCACGGAGTCTTGGTCAATCAATGAGCTCCCGTTCTGGATCTTTTGCCAAAATGGACCAAAATAACTATCAGTCCTGCAAAGCCCTCTCAATGACTGAAATAAGTCGGTAGAAATCTCGGTGAACGACAAAGTATTCACCTCTCTAATCCGACTAAGCACATCTGCAATACTATTCGTGGACCCTTTCCGATAACGGATCTCAAAATCAAAATCTTGCATTAACTCTGCCCAACGAGCTTTCTTTCCTCTCAAATCATCCGCATCACACACATACTTGATTGACTGATGATCAGTCAATACGACAAACTTGGAGCCACATAAATAATGTCTCCAAACCTTGAGAGCATGAATCATAGCATAAAGCTCCTTCTCAAGGGTTGGCCAATGAGATTGAGTGTCATCTAGCTTTTTACTTTCAAAAGCAACCGGTCTACCATCTTGAAATAAAGCAGCCCCGATAGCATAGTCATTGCAATCAGTTTCAAGAACATAAGGCCGACTAGGATCAGGCAATGCTAAGATAGATGCTTCCTTGACTTTATCTTTCAAAAGTCTGAAGGCCATATCCAAATCGTTATTCCAAGTGATAGGCTGATTTGACTTACGTCCACGACCTTTCAATAAGTCGGTCATCAGTAGTGTGAGCTGAGAGTACTCCCGTACAGATTTCCGAAGAAAAACAACAAAACCGAGAAAAGAACGAAGTTGTTTCACGGTTCGTGGTGGCCAGTCCAGAACCTTCTGAACTCGGTCATAGTCAATGCTCAATCCATCTCTAGTGATCTTGTGTCCCAAGTAAATGATGTTGGTCATAAAGAACTCACATTTACTCAACTTAGCATATAGTCGATTCTGTCTTAAAATAGCTAAGACAATCGTGAGGTGTCTGACATGATCCTCAAGAGTACGACTATAAATCAAAATATCATCCAGGAACACCACCACAAATTTCCCCAAATGTTCACGAAAAAGATCGTTCATCATTTGCTGGAAAGTGGCTGGAGCATTGGTTAACCCAAAAGGTAATACGAGAAACTCGTAATGGCCATACCTAGTCCGAAAGGCGATTCTTTCGACATGCCTTTCATGAATACGTAACTGGTGATAGCCAGTACGTAAATCTATCTTCGTGAAATATTTCGCTCCTGCCAATCGGTCAATCAGGTCTTCTAATCTAGGGAGAGGATAACGGTTCTTAATGGTCAGCTTGTTCAATCTCTTGTAATCTATACACATTCTCCAGGTCCTTCTTTCTCCTAAGCAACACAGGTGCACCCCAAGGTGATTTACTTGGACGGATCTGACCCATTCTCAAATAATCTTCGAGTTGTTTAGCCAACTCATCTTTCTCAGCTTGGCTCATCCTATAAGGTGGAATACTCACAGGATGAGCACCAGGGATCAAGTCAATACGATGATCTACTGCCCGTTCATGTGGTAAACCCGATGGCAATTCCTTAGGAAATACATCTTGAAACGAATCAAGTATCTTCTGTAATTCTTTGCTTTCAAACACACTTAATTCATTTACATCCAAAGAAGGGATGAGAAAAGAAGAAAGTGGAATCAATACACAATGGAAAGCAGTATGCAATGAAGAATCCATTAATGAATACAATCACCTAAAATACTATACTTGGTGTCCCTATGCTGAAAAGAAAAAATATGACTAGACCAATCTATCTGGACGTCAAGAGTCTTAAGCCACTCAATCCCTAATAACAAGTCTACATTTTCCAGATGCATAACATAGCATTCCAAAGTATCTTTGTAGTCCTGAATCTGAATTGGAAGCATCTCCACCTTGCGATCCCAAACTTGCCTTCCCGCAGGTAGGCGTACCTCATAGGTGTGGTCGCTGAGTGTCGTATCAAGACTCAATTTCTGCACAAGTTTGTAGTTAACAAAGTCATGCGAACTGCCAGGGTCTAAAAGAATGTGAATCTTATGGCCATTCACTTCTCCATAAACTCGGAGAAGATCATGCAAGCCAAATACCTTAGAATTGAACAGACAATCAGAACAAGTACTAGGGCGAGAAAGTACAGTAATTGACGTACCTGTCAAAGACAACTGGTTAGCTGCCTTTGGCTTGGGTCCTGCGTTTAACTTGGTACCCTTTTGCTTTGGGCACTCGTTACGCATGTGTCCTTTTTCTTCGTAGATAAAACAACGTCCTTCCTTCTTGAGCTTCAAAGCCCTAAGGAGTCGTTTCTTCTTCGCTGGTGTCGAACTTGAATTCTTCGAAGGTTGGTCCGAAGACTTGCCTTCAGTCGTGTTAGCCATAGGTGTGGACTCTGGAGAACTTTCTTTTATGCTTGTTCCCCTGCTCGGTAACGGGTTTCGACTTGGAAGAGACCATTGTATCATCATAGATACGAGCTGAATGAATGGCCTCGTCCAATGTTTTACATTTGTTATTTTTAACCTATAAGCGGTACGAGTCTGGTAAACCAGCTACGAAAAACCCCAAAAGAGTAGTGGAATCCATCTTTGTAGCTTTCATCTGCAAGTCACGAAACTTTTGGAGGTAGACCTCATAAGTGAGGTGCTGTGAGGTCATGGTCAAAGCTGAAAACCGGGCAACAACATCATAATCATCCTCTTTCTTGAGAAATTCTTTCTTGAAAACGTCTTCAAATTGTGCCCAAGTCGTTGGCTTAGGGTTGAGTTCCTTCCACCAAAGCAAAGCTTTGCCAGACAGGAAACCTGCTGCTAACTGGATCTTCTTTCCATCATCATATGGATGAAACTGAAAGTGAACTTGCCACTTATGTAGCCACGTGTCCACGATCTCCTTGGTTCGCTGCTTTTGCTCGCCCCCGAACGGTTCCGGAGTAATATTGGGGCCTAAAGCTGAAGCCAAGGTATCCATACCCGAGAAAGTAGAGAGGGTAGTGGTCAATAGAGCGATGGAGTTCTGCAAAGCTTGCATCTGGGCTGCGATTTGTGCCTGACGTTCCGTCGAAGAAGCTTCGAGAGCTACTTTGAACTCTTGGAAATCGGATTTTGACACAAAATCGTCAAAAAGATCGGCATCGGTACTTTCTGTAGCCGGCAAGCCTTCGCGTTCCACAAGGGGCTCCAACTCTGATTCTTGGGTTGACATCGTGAAGAGGGTACGTGGAGAGAAAATTCGATCTTTACACAATGAAAGTGCGAGCGAACTGGAGAGCTTGAGAGCTTGAAAACTTGAGAGATGTGTGGCAAGAAGCCCACTTGAGGGGGTTTATAATGGTTTCCTAAAGAAAACTAAAAGCCCCCAAAAGCTATGCTTGGCTTTTGCCTTTGCTTTTGTGTTTTTTTTCCTGAATATATATATATATATATATATATATATATATATATATATATATATATATATATTCTATTTTCTTAAAAAAAATAAAACACCTTGGAAACCTTGGAGGGTTCTTTTAAAACTTAAAAAAAAAATTAAACTCCCAAAAAAAAAACGAAAGCACTAAAAAAAACGTGGCTTTCCTTGTTTTTTTTTTCTCCTGGAATAGCCGCCTGCTGACGTCGCTGGAGGTGCTGCGGTCGCCTGCGTCATCACCTCATAGGCCTGGCCAGGGGGCCACGTGGGCCTGGGCGCCGGCCGTACTAGGCCTGGGCTGGCTACGCAAGCCTGGCCTGGCCTGGCATAGGCGCCGCCTGGCCGCCTGGCTTGGCAGGCTTGGCCGCCTGGCTGCCTACAGGCCTAGGCCACCTGGCAACGCACCTGCCCGCCTGCCACGCCAACAAAACTCGGCGAGCAAACCCACTCGCCTACGAGTATGCGATCCAGCACTTCTCTTGCTCTCTCTCTCTTGCGCCAAAAAGCAACGAAAAGCAAACATGTTTTTTTTTTTTTTCCTGTTTCTCTCCCTGCAGTTTATGCGTATGACTACACACACAAACTTCCCTACTTCTTTGCCAAGCAAAAGACCCTTCTAAGACTACCATCTCCCATCAACATGGGTCTCTTTGATGAAGAAAAACACATAACTATTCTGAAATCTGCAGTATGCACAGAAAAAACAGCAAGTTTTTTAACACATACCTTTCTTCGACCTCTTCTTCTCTACCTACCGACTTGCTCGTTCACGAGGTATGCTCTGATACCACTGTCAAATCCCCACGGATCCCCTCGTGATCGATCTTGGTTCGAAACTCGAATCCTGCAAACAAACGAACAAACAAACAAGCAAGGGGGTGCAGGCCTGACTCACCTCCCAACCATGACAGCCGTGGGCGAGCCCATAGTCTTGGCTGTCCCCACCGAGCCACGAGCTGAGCTAACTAGGATGACGTACCGACCAATCTCCTCCTCAAGACGTCCCCTCCATACCGCCACGAAGCTGCCCTCGCGGGCCTCGAGACTGCTGCCGGCCTCAGCTGCACAAAGCAGGTGCACGTGTGCACTAGATCCAGGCTCCAAGACCATAGAGCTCTCACAAACTCGCGAGACTCTCTATAATACAATAACTAACCTTGGCCACCCTTTTATAGGCTCTTGGCCGGTCATCAGGTGTCCACACTTGGGCGCCCGCCCGTCCATACTTGGGTGCCCGCCCATTAGTATTTCCCTAACTCAGCTCGTCAATCAGCCTGCCTAGTTCCAAGCTTCCTCAAGCCTCGAAACTAGTCTTGCATGCGTATAGCACACGGTAGATACTCACTGTGCACATGACATACTCCCCTTCCTCTAAGAGCTCACTTCTGAGCTCACTAAAAAGCCAGGGTAATCTCTCTGAAGAGTAGTCAATGTCTCCCATGTAGCGTCCTCCTCAACACGATCCTTCCACACAAAGGCTTGTTACAGCTAACCCTAATTTTAACAAGATCTAGGGGGAATTTAGGATTGCTCAAGATTGCAATCATATTTAAAGTTTTGTTCTAACCGCTTAGTAAAGCTGGTGTACTTAATGGTACCATGTTATTACCTCGTAGTCATGTAAACTCGTAGAATGTGGATCACAAAAGGTGCTTTGTCTGTGTATATCAGGTACATAAATCTGCAGCTGAAGTTGTGGGGTCCTTTTCAAAGCTGCTTTGTCCCAATGCAACAGCAGTTCTACCTGTACTGTAAGTTGTACCTCGCATTTTGAAAAATATAACAATGTGACTACTGATTTCTCTGTTGAAAGAAGAAGTCCCTTTTGAAGTTGTCGAATGTGTCCTGATACAGTAGTCGTATAGCTTGAACCTTTCTCTACATGGATTTTATCCTACCTTCGTCAAAACAAAGCTCTGCAGTAACACTTATCACTGTTTTCTCAGTTCTTTTCTTGCATCAGGCCTTCAGATACCTGCTGCTGCGAGCAGTAGTGCAATTGCATTGCGAAAGCTTTGTGAAGAAGTTTCTTATATCTCGAACGAAGCTAGCAACTTGGAGGGCCTACTTTGGATTGGAGAGGTGAGTGGGCGCCTTAGAAATGAGGAAGGATAGTGATTGCTTCACAAAAGTATGATGATTTAACAAGATTTCAGAGCTGCATATGCGTTTAAGTTATGGAAAATATTGTAATGTTTAAATTTATTACAGGGTCTACACAGAATGGGCCTAATTCTGCGTGAAGAAGAGGATATAGTGTGTGCAATTGGCAGTATACTAGCAGCCATAAGCAGTGAACACGTACTCAATATTTCACTCAAAAGGGTACTCAAGCCAAGCTATGAGGCTATTGAGGCTTTGGTGAGTATATTTCCATTTGGCAGCCAGTGCCTTTCAACATACTGTCTGCTTGAAATGATTGCTTTTGCAAATGACACTGAAAGCAAGGCTAAGAGACTACTACTTTCAGGGAGAGGAAAGAAGCAGTGAACAAACAAAAGAAAAAAAGTTATATGAAGCAGCATATTGTACAAAAATCTGGAACTGTCATCCATGCATCTCAAGCTGGGATCCCACTCCCCAAGCTTGACTGATGCACATTGCATAAGCTGATTTGAGTGTAGGTTCTTCCGAGGCCTATCCCCTAGAAGGCTGCCACAAACATTGATTTTTAACGATGATGCTTTGCATAACTGATTGTGGAGCCACAATGTGCAGGTCAGGATCCAGTGAGGCAGATATAGGACTGGCAAACGCCTTAGTGATGGCTAGGCATGGTATGGGACGTGACCAGTAGTCATCTGTGGGCAAGGTTGTCTATGATCTGGAGGCCTCAAGGCTGATGGAACCCCCTAAAGATTGCAAGGTGTGATATATGGGATGTGACCAGTAGTCATCTGTGGGCAAGGTTGTCTATGATCTGGAGGCCTCAAGGCTGATGGAACCCCCTAAAGATTGCAAGGTGTGATATATGGGATGTGACCAGTAGTCATCCATGGGCAAGGTGGTCTCTGATCTGGAGGCCTTATGCTCAGTTTTATTCACCTGCCTTCTCTCTCCTGTACTTGGGGTGGTCCGAAGCAGTTGGGTGTAAGGTTGGGTTGGTGAATAAACTGCTTCCCATGTGTTTTCTGTGTGTATGTGTGCCTATGTTTCGTGCTCAAGATGCAGGTTGGTGCAGTTTTCTACATGAGGGTGTTACAAAAGAAACATAGAAGGCCTTGATTTTCAAGATAGTAACAAAACCCAACCTCAAAAGGTGTCAGGTCACAAATTTCTAGGTTGGTTGCACAAGGTGACTGCCAACTCGGTGTAACTTTAAATCTGGTACAGACTCTAAACCCTCAGTAAAACCTTCCAATCTATCAGCCTTATCATACACGTGCAAAAGTGCAGCAAGACTTCTCATCATAGAAACATGTATGATTACTCCCTTCTAAGTCATAATTGAAAAGTCTCATCCGAAAGAAACACTTTTAACACAGGGCAAGTTTTACAGCCTGTTGCAGTTAGCCCTCGATGGACCCTTCAGCTCAGCAGCACCAATTCCCCAAGGGAGACGGTTTGTTTACCCTATGGACTGCTTTGAAGGCTATTCGTGTACAAATAGAAGAGGTGGTGTCACAGCCAGGCACGTGAATACAGAAACTATTTGCGAAGACACAACATACATCCAGCATATTGTCCAGACAGTCCCAAAACAGCAAGTAAACTGCCCTGTGGAGTCCTGTATGCAAGTGGACCAGCTGTCTA
The DNA here is from genome assembly GCF_041138505.1 of Cibotium barometz. Classification (NCBI taxonomy): domain Eukaryota; kingdom Viridiplantae; phylum Streptophyta; class Polypodiopsida; order Cyatheales; family Cibotiaceae; genus Cibotium; species Cibotium barometz. Next base: position 39,537,170 of record NC_141060.1, read on the forward strand.
AGGCCTGTAAGCAATTTGGCCAGTAGATAGAGAGAGAAAACAACAGTCGACCAGCCCTGTAGCAACTGTTTATGAAGTTGACCAGCCCTATGACACCTGTATCTGCTGTCCAGCAGCCTTGTGCCACCTGTAGAAGAAGTCGACCAGCCCTATGACACCTGTATATACTGTCCATCAGCTTTGTGCCACCTGTAGAAGCAGTCGACCAGCCAAAATCAGCCCTATCAAGCACCAAGACTCCACATGTGTGGAGCCTGCATGCCCTGCAAGTAATCCTATTGCCTGATTTGACCTCGGGTTCCTCAATTAGCAACTCGTTGGTCTATTCCTAATTGTCCGGGTGCCCATCACTAATAAATGGCCTCTGTACATTATTATAGTTGAACTCACTTATAATCTTATAAGTTTGTCCGCCCAGATTTTAATGAGTTTGAACCTGTAGCCATAAACTTTAGTAAACAAAGCAATAATATTTAAATAAAGCTGAGTGTGCACACTTACCACCTGAAAAACACATAAAATCACTGCCTTAGTTCTAGACAGGTGTGCACATACATGTCCACAAGGTGTCTAGGTATCCCCGGTGCTGTTCGTGGACATTCACAGGGAAAAATACTAGGCAATCAAAACAAGTCACACATGCACATGCAATTTCATAGACATATGCTTGTGCACAATAATTTGGATTAAATCCCCCAACTTGCCATCTTATACACCAAAGTAGTCCTAACCAGGGCGCCGCCCATGCAGGATCCAAATACTCACTAGAGCAACTGCCCTTCCATGAGTTCACGTAACACTTACTAGGATTACCTCCCTTCCATGAGTTCACAAAATCACTCACTACAGCTACCACCCTTCCATGAGTGAGTTCATCATGCTTATGGATACTCCGAAGACACATCCTGGAGATCGTTCCACATGTCATAGCTCTGGAGGATTTGTGACATGCCCCCCAAGCTTCTAGTCAGTTGCCCGCAGCTGAAAAGCATCCAGACAGGTAGTAAGGAGATACAGGTACTCCTCATCGACCCATTTCGCATCAAGTGCTGGATCATATATGGGCTGATTTGCACCAAGGTAAACCAGCCCTAAACTATTCTGTACATGATGGGTATTTGATGATGCAGAATCGCCTTTGAGTGCATCAAAATTTAAGGCAAAAGGTGTTGGATGAATGTCACACACCACCTTATGCAGGACATAAAGGAATTCTTGCCACAACACACGCTTTGGAGAAGTACTTCTTTTGGCCGCAGATGTGTTAAAACATCGATAACTATCTACGCCTATGTCTGGTTTGCCAGAAAGTTAAATTTGACACGCATAGAACTCCAAAGTTGCTTCAACCGTTGCCGATTTCGAATCAGCCTTGGGAGAGTATTGCTATGGATTTTATCACGGATCTTCCCAAAATGCAACAAGGAAATAATGCTATTTGGACTACTGTGGATAGGTTTAGTAAACAGGCACATTGCATTCCAATAAAGAAGACGATAAAACCAGAGCATATGGCAAAGATACTTTTGGCCCAAATCTTTAAGCATCATGGCATGCCAAAGACGAATGCAAAGATGATTGTGGGAGATCGAGATCCTTGCACCACTAGCCTCTTTTGGCGCACTCTATTTGATAATATGGGTATGAAATTGAATTTCTCTTTTGCTTATCGTCCACAGACAAATGGGCAAATTGAAATTGCAAATTCAACAGTGCTTGACTTTTTGAAATCTTATTTCTTTGACCACAAATCAAACTAGGAGAAGTATTTACCACTTTTTAGGTTCACCTTTAACAATACGGTGCATACTTCTATGCACAAGGCGCCCTTTGAAATTGTTTTGCCTCCTATTCTCCGCACCAAGGACGAAATATTTGCAGCACAGCAGATCAATATGTCAGGGATTTGGACACTGCCTTTTCCCAGGTCCGGATAGCCATACAGAGATCCTAGAAAAAGCATAAAAAAGCAGTAGAAAAGCACCAGAAACAGTTGGAATTCAAGAGGGGTGATTGGGTTTTATTAAAACTCCAAAAAGCTCGCCTCCATAAGAAGACTGAGAAAGAGGGCATGTATCCAAAGCTATCTTGCACGTATTATGGACCATTCCAGATCTCGGAAAAGATCATCATCTTTCACAACGAAAAAGCTACAAGTGGCAAGCTTGTTCATAGATATCTTGTCAAATTCAGAAACTCTGAAAATTATCATCAGTGCAATACACATTACATACATATGAGAGATCTTGATGATAGGCCACGGTAATGGCATGTACTTAGGCCTTCGAGAAAGCACATTAGCCACTATGTTCTTGTTTCCGGGCGTATGTAAAATCTGAAAATGAAACATAGAGAGAAATTTTTCCCACCTTATATACTTTTTTGACAACTTAGTTTGTGTAAGAACCAAAGACTTCTTAACACTAAATTCATCCCCCAACAAGTAATGTTTCCACATTGTGAGAGCATGGATCACTACTAAAAGCTCTTTCTCATAAACTTGCAAGTGGAGTTCCGCATGTTGCAACCGGTGGCTTTCATATGCTCCAGCATGTCCTTCACTGCACCAATACAATCTCCATACGCATCACATTCAACCGAGAACGGTTTATGCAAATCTGGCATAATCAAAACTGGTTCAGACATGATGGCTTGCTTTAAACCGTGAGAAGCCTTCTTATGTACGTCTCCCCAATAAAATACAGCCTTTTTCTTGGTTAAATTGTGCAATGGCGAAGCAATTTCATTAAAGTGCTTAATAAAACGACGGTAATAAGAGCACAATCCTAGAAAACTTCGAACTTCATGTACAGTTCGCAACTTTGGCCAATCCTTAATTGTTTGCAATTTGGTTGGATCCATGTGTACGCCTTTCTTGGATACAATGTGACCAAGATGGTGGATTGCTAATGAGAAGAATTCACTCTTTTTACTGTAAATGTAGAGGTTATGACTACGAAGCTTTTCGAACACAATAGCCAATTGTTCCTCATCTTTGGAAAACACAATGATATCATAAAAAAAGGTACATGTAAATTGTGTGTTTTTTCTGAAAATATTGTCCATCATACGATTAAATGTGGCGGGTGTGTTGGCAAGTCCAAACGGTACTACCAAAAACTCATAAAGTCCAAACTGCATACGAAAGGCAATTTTATGTACATCTTGCGGTGCCACACGTATTTGATGGTAGCTGCTCTTGAGATCAATTCGGCTAAAGGAGGCTCCACCTTCGAGCTTGTCCGAAATGTCATCAATGCATGGAATGGGAAACCTGTTCTTTATCGTTACTTTGTTAAGAGCACGATAATCCATGCACATTTGGTATGTACTATCTTTCTTTCGCATCAGTAGCATAGGTGAACAGTAAGGAGAAGAGTTGGGTTGTATCAACCCTTTCTCAAGCAAGTCATTTACTTGCGCCATAATCTCTTTTTGCTGACTATAGCAATTACCCTGTATGGAGGCCGATTGGGCGGTGTTCTTCCAGGTATCACATTAATACAATGATCTTCAAGGCACTCAAGTGGTAACTCACCAGGCAACGTATCTCAAAAACAATCTCCATAGCCATGTAAGAAGTCTACACACTCTCAAGTTAGTTGTTCAACATTCACTCTTTCATTCTCAAAACTCTCTCTTACAAAAACCAAGTAAAAACAAGCTGATTTCTTTATTACTTTATTGACTTGTACATGGCTTGTTGAGAAATGTGGTGCCAAAGAGCACAAGAAAAATATGGAGTGAGTGTGAGAAGCCACACATCACCTAGTGAGAATTATCCCACATGCAAGAGAAAGGCCAAGTTGTACTCTCCTCATATAAAAGGAGGACATTTCAAGCATTGGAATACAAGCCCAACATCTTAAGTCTTTTTATGAGTACAAGTTTCCATCTTGTAACCTAACTGAACTTGAGTCTAAACTTAATTAGCACACACTCATTACAATGAGTCTCTTTCATTTTTATCCACCTTAGATTAGCAATGTCATTAGACTAGATTACTGTTGTGATAAGTGTAGGATTAGTTTATCATTAGGTAGATGTTATATCTCAGGAGAGCTTGATCCATAATTTCAACATAATTGACAATCGGTATGATACTTCCTGGAGTACCGGCATCTAAAACAATCTCTCTACCTCTATGTATAGAACTGATCTTCTTGGCTTTGTATGATTTCTTTGGCTCCATGCGAGCATGCCAAGGCATTCCCAACAAAATATCACAGGCTGTGAGAAAAGCAACCATAACGCTCTCATGATCGAGATAGCCTTGTATGTGAATGCGGAGCTTGCCAATAGTTGGCGTTACATTAACTCCTTTACCCTCAAAAGCTTCATTTGCATCCATTTGGATGCCATAGTCTAATACATCTAACCCAATGGCAGCAACCATCTGCACTGAAATGAAATTGTGCGTGGATACATCATCAAAGAGAAATAATGCAAGTTGATCTTTCAATTGTTCCCATGCTTTACATATGTGTCTTTCAATAGAGCGTGTCTTGTGTTTCCTTGTACATCTAGCACGGTATTTACATGAGGCTTTTCTGTACCATTACCTACATTCTTTGGGTTTCGTGGGCACTTAGGATATATGTGATCTTCACTACCACATCCAAAACATTTTTCATCACGTACATAATCCATCCTTGGCTATTTTGACAGCCCACGGTCATTACGTTTGCCCTCCAACTTCTTAGATGAGCCCTTCTTTGCACCCTAGGCAGCTTTCTGATCACTTTTTAAGGGCTGTCTGCCCTTTTTCTGGTCATAACCAGCCCTCTTCTTGCCCTTGAAAGAATTTGAAAATGGCTTAAATTGTCTTGAGTCATGTGTAACTTTTCAGCTACAGTAGCCGAATGAGTTAACTGCTGAAGAGTTTGATTTAGATACACCTCAAGACTCTCTTGAATGATTAGATGCAAACCGGACTCAAACTTTCTTTTCTTCGCTTCATTAGAGAGTCTCAAGAAAGGGGTAACTTTCAGCAATACCTTCCAATATTTGGCAATGTAAGTCTGGACCAGCTCCTCATCTTCCTGCTTCAACCAATCCCATGCTTTGCGCACATTTTTAACAAAGTTTGGCGGTAGGAACTGAGCATAAAACTGATTCTTAAATTCAGCTCATGTGCAAGCAACACTCTGATCCAAAAGTTTGGCCATCCACCAATTACTAGCTGTGACTTTTAGAGGCATACCCACATGCTTGAGTTTAGACTTCTCAGAGAAGTCTTCGTTGCGAAAGGCAATCTCAAATTGCCGAATTAAAGCAAGAGCTTTGGTACTTTCCATCTTTCCAAAAGAAGTTTTCAAATTTAATGTCTATGAACTCTCGGGATCTCCTCTTTGAATGAGATTTGCCATGCACATCAGTTTTAGAGTTAGGGGATTCATCCCTAACCCTTTTTCCCCTATCTCAAGTGGTACTCGTAGGTCGGGTAGAATCAGCATGACGGGAACATTCTCGGTGTGAAATGATATGATGGGAATGAGATGTAACCTCTTCCGAATCACCTGAATTTGCATGTGCTTCCAGGCAAGAAGTCCTTCCACTAAGTCTTGCTATGCATCCTTTCTTCCTTTCAAATAGGAAATAGCCAATTCACGAACATCTTTGTATCCCATCTCTGCTACCATTGCCTCAAAGGCTGCATCATCTGCTGAAATTTTTATCTGTCCTCGAAACGTTTTGCACATCAGGATATTTTCTCAAAGACCGCCATTCTACTGTTTCATCACAATAGCATCTAACTTGACGCCTAAGGGCCTCCAACTCAGACTTTAAAACAATGGTATGTGTATGAACATTTCCAACAGTCTCTTCAGCATGTGCGCTCTCCTGCTCAAGAGGAATATGAGCAGTTCCAACTGATCCTTCTGCCCTCTCCTGCTCAAGAGGCTCAGTGTAAGTGCTCATGTTATCTGTTTTGTATGCTTAGTCAAATTTTTTGTCCTGCATGCCCAAAAATCGTCCTTTCTTAGTCTGTATGCTTAGTCAAATTTTTTGTCGTGTATGCCCAAAAATCGTCCTTTCTCAGGTAGAGAAAGAAACCGATGCTCTGATACCAATGTTAGAGTCGGGTGGGTAGATACAAAAACTATTTGCCAAGACACAACATACATCCAGCATACTGTCCAGACAGTCCCAAAACAGCAAGTAAACTGCCCTGTGGATTCGTGTATGCAAGTGGACCTGCTATCTAAGGCTTGTAAGCAATTCGACCAGCCCTGTAGCAACTGTTTATGAAGTCGACCAGCCCTATGACACCTTTATTTGCTGTCTAGTAGCCTTGTGCCACCTGTAGAAGACGTCGACCAGCCCTACGACACCTGTATATGCTGTGCAGCATTCTTGTGACACTTGTAGAAGCAGTCGACCAGCCAAAATCAGCCCTATCAAGCACTAAGACTCCCCACGTGTGGAGCCTGCATGCCCTGCCAGTAATCCTGCTACTTGATTTGACCTTTGGCTCCTCAAAGAGCAACGCGTGGGTCTATTCCTGGTTGTCTAGGTGCCCATCACTAATAAATGGCCTCGGTACATTATTATAGTCCACCTTGATGTGGACTCAATTATAACCTTACAAGTTTGTCTGCCCGAATTTTAACGAGTTTGAACTTGTAACCATAAACATTAGTAAACAAAGTAATAATATTTAAATAAAGTTGAGTGCGCACACTTACCACCTAAAAAACGCAAAATCACCACCTTAGTCCCAGACAGGTGTGCAGGGTGTCCGGTGCCCGTGGACATTCACTCACAGGCAAAAATACTTGGCAATGTCTAGGCAATCAAAACAAGTCACACATGCACATGCAATTTCACAGACATATGCTTGTGCACAATAATTTGGATTAAATTCCCAACTTGCCATCTTGTACACCAAAGTAGTCCAGACCACGGGTGCCGCCCATGCAAGATCCAAACACTCACAAAGCAACTTCCCTTTCTATGAGTTCACATAACACTCACTAGGATTACCATCCTTCCATGACTTCACAAAATCACTCACGGGGGTTACTGCCCTTCCATGAGTGATAGGTCGGCCCTCTATTCCATACACTAGTTCCCATGGATTAGTTCATCTCATCACGTACAAAGTTATGGAGTATTATGGGATGCCGATCTATCTTATCTTGAGTGCTCACTGCTTGGAAGGGACTGTCACACGATAGATCTAAGGCCTGTGCCCATAGTAACATGAAACGTTTCGTCCGTTTCGTCGTTTCTAAGGTTTTGTTTTGTTTTGTTTCGTTTGTTTTGGACGAAACGCAAAGGTTTCGAAGTGACACTTCTTATATACACATACCAAATTTATAACATAGCCAACAGAAAGATGAAGATGCATGTTTTGGGACTAGTGGGTATGAAATTCATGATTTTGGGAGTAGGTTTTTTTGGTATTTTCAAAATTTGGGCAAGAAAAGGAGAGAAAGAGAGGAGGAAAGAAACAAGTTGGAAGGGAAGAGGGAGGTGAGAAGAAAAGGGAAGGAGGTGAGAAGAAAAGGAGAGAAAGTTGGAAGACAAGAAAAGGACAGAAAGAGGAGGAGGGAAGAGGAGGGGTGGACTGTGGAGGAGAAGAGAGAAAGAGGAAAAGGGAAGAGGAAGAGGAGGCATGGAGGAATAGTGAAGGAGAGAAAAGGAGGAGTGGACAAGGAGAAGAGGCGGAGCAACAGGTTGTGGCCATTGGATGCGTGAAGTGGCAAATGGGCAACAAACAAGGACGAAAACGACGGCAAAAATCGCATTTGCAAAAAAAAAAACCCTCCCACCCGTTTTTTTGACCTCTCTTTACATTTGGGCGAAACACTGTTTCGATGGGCAGGTTTTGTTTTGTTTCGAAACGTTTCATGCTAGAAACGTTTCGTGCCGTTTTGAGAGGGCAAAACGGGTTTTTATGTTACTATGTCTGTGCCATGCCATGATGATAGAATCCAAGAAAAAGGGGGCACCATCCTAATATTTGCCTCAAGTGGGGTTTAGCCAAGGCCATCAACTTGAGGATCCAACTTTTCTTTCTTGATCATATACATGATCAAATTGATTTCATGGAGGGCATGATAATTGTTCATCATTGGTTTGCTTTGTAAAAGGTTGTAGAACAGGCTAAGGAGAACAATCAGTGCATGACATGTCTATTGCTTGATTCTCCAATGGCTAATGGCTGGGTAGATTGGGATTGCTTGAGAGAAGCTGGTAAGGCATTTTGGATTTTAGAGGATCCTTCGCCTATACACGGTGCGGTCCATGAAGCGTACTATCACTTAGGGGATAGTAGCCTAGGTGACTGAGACCGGCCCCGCTCTTTTCTATGAGGAGGTAGCAGGTGGGCATGCCCTTTGACTCTCTCACTGCAGGATTGATACAGTTCCCACCCCTTACAGCTCGGCAGAGCCCTATTCTTCAGACACTAGCCCGAGATGGGAGATCATTAGTAGCATAGCTGCATGTCACATTTGGTGGGCCTGTTTGCAGAGAGGCCATTGAGGGTATTCTCACCCCTTGAGCCGAGTCCATCCGCTCCATTTGGACCAACATCATTCTTGCCCTGTGCGGTCAGTGGGGGAAGCTGCAGGTAGGTCAGATTGCATGCGTAGACAACGAGAGGCCTTGGCGAATGGGTCCATTTCTCATTGATTGGGCCAGCGAGATGACTTGGGATTACAGGCCGCCGGTTGTCACCAATCCCTAATTTTTTAAAGCTTCTTATGTTGATCTTGGGCATGTGTATGGATCTTGTAGTAGCCTTTGCCACTTGGAGGCAAAGGACATGACATTATTAGTTTTGGAATTTGTGGTTTGTACAGACATTGTAGTGCTGACATTGTAGTGTTGGGGCCTAGATTCATGGTCTATACAGGTGCTTGTGCCTTGGGGCTAATATTTATTCATGGTCTTTATAGGTGTTTCTACCTGGGGCTTGTACATATCTTTGGTCTGGACAGGTATTTATACCTGGGGCCTCTAATGGGATTTTGGAGTACAAATGAGTTGATGGGAAAATTTTCCTATCTTCAATGCATGCACGTGCATGAATGATTTTATTTGACTTTGTGTGACTTGTTTTGATTGTATGGACAATGCCTGGTTTTATTGTGTGTGGTGTGGTGGTAAGTGTATTTTCCAATTTTATTTTATTATTTTAAGTCTTGTTACTAAGGTTCATGAAGACATATTCACACATTGGCGGGGTTGGAGATGCCCCAGGACAGGACCAAATCACCCTGTTGGGCACTATGATGGGGGGGGACTACCATCTGGAAGGGTCACAGGACACGGGCACCACCTGTGAAACCCATACAACCCCCTGATAGTCCCAATAGGTGTGCAACACACACGTCCACAGGGGTACCAGGCATCCCCGGCCCCATGGCAAATTGTGCGTGGAATTATCAAGTTTGGGCCATTTAAGAGAGAAAAAGCAGTTATAAGTGACTTTCAACTATTTTTGGCTCTTTTATTAAAAAAAGAGCTCTTATCTTCAGTGAAAAACAGATCGCGACTCATTGCGCGGAGTTTTTCAGGACAGCAGGACTCGTAGAAATATCGTTTTGCGTGCAACACATCTTTCTGGTCCCTAGTGTTGTGCACTGTGTAGATCTCTTTTCTCTTTCATGTTGTTGAAGATTAAAGTGTGTTAAATCTTGGTTCTCCGTGATCAACGCTTTCAGTTCCGTTACACCGGTAGTGGTCCGTTCACCATAACCCTTCACAGAGTCATTGCTTTGAGAAAGATATGAGACTGACAGAGGTGTGATTGAATCTTGGAGAAGTGGAGACCTAGGTTACTTTGAACAAGAAACTGATAATAGAGCGGCCAGCCATGGAGGGAAACAACCTTCCCCAGTTTGTATTTTGCCTCCTTTGAGGGTTTTGAGCATGTCCATCTAGCCCTTGGCTGCTATTTTTTAACTGATAGAAGGATCTTTTTCCCAGAAAAGAAACAAGGCATTTTGGGTTGAATCAGAGGGGTTTCTTTTTTGTACATGGGTGGGTGCTTATACAAGGCCAATGTCAGCATTATTATCCTCTGTCTTCCTGCCAGAAGAGATCAGCAACTTAAGGACAGTGAGATTTAGATGGCACCGCAGCATTTGTTGAGATTTCAAGTAAAAAGCTTTGTTGATTCAGGGATGCATTGAGAGCATTAGTTGAGTCACTACTCACGTATATAGGGGCCTGGTCCTATTGATAGTCCTGCTTTTTATGGGATCTAAAACTAGCTCATCAGTAGCCAACTGCTAACACATGTTACACCTTGCATGCTTAGCCAATCCATGCCAACAATGTTAAAACTTTTACAGAGGTCTTATATATATGTATATATTTTTATACAGCCCAGTGCAAATTGATGATTCTAGAAACTTCGGGAACAACTTTTAAAACAATTTTTGAGAAATTCTTGTGTGTGTCAGCTCATTCCACATGACATGATTTGCACAATTTAAGGTGCAATTTGCTAGCAGAGGGTAGGTTGCTATCTTATTTTTCTTGATGGCTCATATGGGTATTGTTTCTTACTTGGCTTTGTGGTTTTGCTGAGCCAACTTGCAGTTGAAGGCAGAGAATAAAGGCTCCTCGAGACAACACTCTGCTGCGTATACAACAATATTGGAGGCTGCTGTGCGTGCACTTACCAGGTACAGTGCAACCTTGGTGAATATCTGATATCAAGCAATCCGAATGACACCAAAAGGCAGCTTTATCATGAATTTTGAAAGTTAAAGTAGAGAGAAAGGTGCAACTTGTGACATCTAGTGAAGGCTTATACACAAGCATTCTTCAGTTGGAAAGAGTTGCATACATTACCTTACTGTAAATTTGGTGTATGCAGATTAGGATTGATCTTGAGCCATCTGTCAGTTTCAAATAAACTAAATCAAAGTGGAGAAGACCCTGTGCTTGATGTTTTGCGCTATTTCTGGCCTCTTCTTGAAAGCGTACTTGCTTCACATCACATGGAAAACAATGGCCTAGCAGCAGCAGTATGTAGATCTTTGTCGTATATCATTCAGGCTTCAGGTGTGAACCTGTTGTGACCAATCTGAATTCTGCCATGATGATTTTGCATTCAAAGAATCTACAAGGATTGTGTTCGTCCTTGTTTGTTCTCTTTTGCAGGCCAACAGTTCTTTGCTCTGCTTCCTAAGGTCATGGTTGCGCTCTGTCAGGATTTTATTTCAGTCCAATCAAATGAGTGTTTTATAAGAACTGGTAAGACGTAAGAGTTGTTTTGAAATATTTCTCCACTATGATTTTTTTCCCTCAAACCATGTTAAGCCTATTTCAACAAAGATTTCAGATTTCTGTGAAATCTTCTAAAACATTCTGACTTATCATCATGCTGAAGCTCCTTTCTATTTTTTGTACTTCCTTTTTCACTTTTTTTGGTCCTATACTAGAATCCTACATTTAGAAAGAAAGCCTTCATATTGCAGACCTGATCCTCGAGCAATTCTATCTATATCGTGCTTTGGGTGCCTTCGGTTATCATAAGCAATAGATGGAGCATGGGTGTGCAGGTCTGATTGTCGTGCAAGCTCACAGTCTCTTTAACACTCATAAATAGATTTATGATGCGCTTGATGTACTTGTAAGAAATTTTAGTGTGCAGTGTAACAGAAATCACTGATGAAGGCTATGTTATCTCTTTCCTAGAAGCAAGCCGGAGGTATGGGTTGGGCATGCACTACAGGCCTCTATGGCATCTCTTGCAGCGTCTTCAGCCACAGTGCCTCCGCTGAATTATGAGGAGCGTTTGAAGGACTGGCGGGTTGCTCCATCTCATGCTACAAGGTTACATGAACTAACAGCTAAAAGGGTCTATATCAAAATGCTTGCTCTTGGATTGCAAATCATGCTAATGCGCTTTGGATAATGCATAAAATGGATAGATGGTGGGGTGGTTGTTTGAGGAGCATATGGAAAAATGGTTTGCCACTGAAAGAAAGATTGTTCCTTTGGAGATACATTGTGGGAGTTTTGCCTGTCGGTGTGTTTTTGGAAAAGAGGCACATTTCTACGGCAAGATGTCACCGTTGCATGTTGTGCGATGAGACAATGCCTCATTTGCTATGGTATTGTGATTGCTCTCGTGCTCTCCTAGACAGACTCTTAGGGTGTCTTCATACACGATTCCCGGGAGCTCGTTTTGGGAAGACATTTTGGCTTTTTGCTCAGATTTCACAATCATAGTTGTTTCTTGTACCGATACGAATCCATTCGTACCGTACGGTTCGTACGGTGCCGTACCGTCCGATATCGTAAAGTTTCGTACCATATGATCCCCCCCCCCACACACCTTGAGAAAAAAATTCCAAATGCTAAAAAAATATAGAAATCTTGCTTAAAGAAGATCCCAAATGCCCACAATACTTTGCAACTCAGTATTCCATGTGGGGTTGCTGAGAGACCTAAAAAATCTGGCAAGGTAGACTGGTAGTATACACTTGATTGGTAGGATGAGAGATTCTTGCTACATCACTTGGAGATCCCTGGTATAGGTAGGCTAGACAGTAAGATCCTCAAGTTATGTACGAGGGAGAAGATTTGGACATGGCCATTTTGATCTAGAGAGGAGTCCCTAAACCTATCACCCTAGATGCACTGCTCGTATTTGTGCAAGGACGGTTCATTAGTCATAAACGCTACATTGGGAGACCTTTGGTATTGCATTACCTATGCAGATTCTTTTTTGGAGACGATTGGGAGATCCAACTAGGAGAGACACATCTCCATGTTTTGGTTCCTCAAGCAATGTAGACGACTCCCCCCGCCCCCCCCCCCCAACCTTCCCTCACATTCAAGCTTGAAGCTCCATAGTTTGTAAGTGTTAAAAAAGACCGTATTTTATGGTACGGTATCCGAAAATTTTATATCGTACCAAAAATTCCCGTACGGTATCGTATTTTTGTACCGTGACAACTATGTCCACAACAATATACCAACTTCGGGGTATTCTTTGCATGGACTACTTTTCGGGCATTGTGGACAATATGGGAAAATAGAAATCAGATGCATTTTGGACACATTCCTCTGGATCAATACACCTACTTCCGATGCTTGTTGAGACAGTCTCTACATGACCGCCGAAACTTGCACCAAATAGACGACCAGCAATACATGGCCTTCTTTGACTGCTTCTAGGCAGTCAATTCCATGGGCCCTATATAGGGACCTCAGTTGTATCATGTTGTTTTGTTTGTGGGTTTTGTGGGTTTGCACCTCGCAATGAGGTTTCCCACTGGTAATATAATAATTACTTAAAGAAAGCAATAGAAATCACACTCACACATACAAAGGGTTTTTCCATGGGCCCTATATAGGGACCTCAGTTGTATCATGTTGTTTTGTTTGTGGGTTTTGTGGGTTTGCACCTCGCAATGAGGTTTCCCACTGGTAATATAATAATTACTTAAAGAAAGCAGTCAATTCCATGGGCCCTATATAGGGACCTCAGTTGTATCATGTTGTTTTGTTTGTGGGTTTTGTAGGTTTGCACCTCGCAATGAGGTTTCCCACTGGTAATATAATAATTACTTAAAGAAAGCAATAGAAATCACACTCACACATACAAAAGGTTTTTCCATGTACAAGACAGAATGTACAGTACATAAGAAGAACAATACTTAAGTACTGCTGAACACGTTACAACAGTTGGTGGTGTCTCCCCTTGGTTGTGCACTTGAGGCATGAGCATAGATATAGGATATAGTGGAGGCTGGATAATGCCTAAAGAGAGAGGAGATAACACAACAACTTAGTGAGTGAATGAGGATTATGGGGTGTTGTCTATAGACTTGATGTGACAGTAAGTTCTTATGACCAGTTTACCCATACGTTGGACCAGTAATAGTTCTTATATGGCATCTACGGTAGGCCTTCCAACCCTGTCCATAGTCAACAAGGGTCCCAACAGGTCGTGAAACCCCCAGACAGTGTGTTAGGGAAGCACTCCTCAAGTCAAGAACCTGCCTCGATGTTTGTACACTGTCCATTTGTGTATGCTACCTATCTAGCAGTAGAAAACTCTTGGGCATGGTTTTGTTTGACATTTGATCAGGGGACCAGCACCTATGGTAAGTGCGCTGAATGTTAACTACTGGAAACGAGTTCTAGAAATGCAGTTGTCCTTATCCTGGCTCCCTTGGTTTGCCCTAATTGTTCCCACCAAAGAAAACTGTAAATCATGAATTGAGTGTGGCAGAAATCAACAGATTATATTTGGCAGTATAACTCTTTGTTCACAAACATTTTGATATGAACCAAACTGGAGGCAGGAAACAACTAAGCATAGCTCATTTTTTATAGTTCTTTGTATGGTCAAGTGCAATGTTGCTGTTGAAAGGCCTCATTTTCCTTTTTGTTTTTTTGCCCCCCTTCTTTGTCATAAACGTGGCAGCTTCAGTGGCACTTGAAGAATTTGGGCATAAGGAAGAACTTGGCTCTTTGTTTATCAGCACATTCAGTGCATTCACAGAAGCAGAGATTATATCTGCTATGAATTCATCGTATGCTTGCGACCAGGAACCAGATGTGGTGGAGGCTTATATGAGCTTCACGTCTACATTCCTGTGTTGCTGTCCCAAGGTATATGTAATACTAAAAGAAACCTTTTCCTTGAATGTTTGCAGATCTGCATTTCGATAAAAGGATTTTGTAAGGAGAATGTGGCAATCAGATTCATAGTGATGAAGTGTTTATCTGTCACAGGATGTTATAGTTGCTGCTGGCTCACTTATTGAGACGTCATTCAAGAAGGCAACTATTTGGTGTACAGCTATGCATCGGGGAGCAGCTCTTGCAGCCATGTCATACATGTCTCGTACGTATCAATTGTATGCATGGACTATGTTTAATACAGGGTTGCTATTGGGAACAATTTTTAGTTAGTTTTTTCTGGTAACTGAGGAACATGTTACATGAGTCGTTCTTAATCCATATGGCAGCAAGATGTGAGTGATATCAGAAAAAATGATGATAGTGATTGCATGTTTAATGTAGAAGTGACAGAAATTGCCTTATTGCATATAACTCTCCAAATTTGCCATGCTGTCAAAGTTCCAATAATCCCAGATACTGAATTTTCTGCAGAAACCCAAGGTGGAGCCAGTTTTACTAATCGAGGTACCCCAAACCCATTGCATATAGCTCTCCAAATTTGTCAAGCTGTCAACGTTCCAACAATGAGCTCAAAAGGAAATAATGAACTGGCTTGTAAGACCCCTACCCCGCCGTTACTAGCCAGGGCTAGGGTCTCACTCAATAGGTATCCAGAATCGACCTTCATGAAAGGCACAACCAGCAGCTCCCTGAGGCTCAACTAGCTGAGAACATACATTTGGGTAATCTATGCAACGTACCCTTAGATCTTGAGAAGTCTAATTCTAAATTCTTATTCGATTTCACGACCATATCTCAGCTGGAAATTGTAAATCCCAAGTTATTTTGGAAATCAGCCCTGCATTGCGGATCCACTACCACCTGCTTTCTGGTTTTTGGTGTAGAGATCCAGTTTTAAAGCCACCCGTCACTTTAGCTTTCACTCACACACACCTCTGAAAAACAAGTACACATGCACAACTCTTATGCACACACCTCTTTAATTGAAACAGAAACATCAAATTTTGAGATACCAACTGAAAATCAGCTTTGGTGCTAACTCAAGTCTTATGCTCAATGGCTTTGTGGTTGGCTCATTCAACCTTAAAAGCTCGGTCAGACAGGGCTGCCCACTTGCTCCATTGTTATTTGCTGTAATTTCTCATCCTTTGATTCTAGCTCTTGAGTTGGCAGCTGCTGAAAATCAAATAAAAGGTCTACAAGTGAATGATGAACAGTAGATGGTGATTCAATACTTTGCTGATGACTCACTTCTGTTCTTGGATGCATCCAATGAAAATGTTAGAAAGGCTTTGGCAATTGTACAAGTCTTTGCAGATGCATCTGGCTCCAAATGTAACATTCACAAGTCAAGGTTAATCAGTTTAACCGAGGATGAATCCTTTGATGTAACCAGATGGGGATGCCAAGTTGTGAACAAAGGCTAGATCTTTAGACATTTGGGATGCCCCATGGGAGCGGATGTCTCAAGTAAAGACATAGCGGACTAGCTTATGGACAAATTCATAGCCAAATTTAGAGCTTGGGATAACGTATATCTTCCCTCTCATTCAAGGGTAGTAATAGTAAACATGGTGTTGTTGGCATGTTTTCACTTCTTTACTCCTTGTATAGATTTTACAGCTTGCCTCTGGAAGAGAGCTCCAACCTATGCTAAAGCTTTTCTATGGAAGAATAAACAGGGCAAGAGACCATGTTCCTTCCTGGCATGGCAGAAGGTGTGTAAACCCAAGAAGGATGGGGGAATTTGGCATCCTAGACATGGAAACACATGCAATGGCGAGAATGCCAAAAATGTTGACTTCCTTTCTACAACAGAGTCAACCTTGGACTAGGATGCTTAAAAAGCTTTCTCTGTATATGACTGTGAGTTGGCAAGGCAAATGGAGGGGACTCTCTTGGATTGATAAGATTTTTTCCCATGATCCACTTGTCTTTAAAAAGATGCCCTTTGCTGAATTTCTGATTAAGAAATGGAAGAGGATCATTCCCCTTATTCAACGGCAAGGATCTCCCATAATCACGGGAAATTCACTATGCATGTATAATGTTTGGTGGTCTCCAGTTTTTTCCCTCCGTTAGCCCTCATTGAGCCCAAAGTGAGCAAAAGACTCAACAACAGAGGGATAAGCAAATTTGAGGATTTCTGGGATGGTCCTCTTCTGGGGTGGAGAGATGATGAACAGCTATCTGTCATGTATGGTCTTTCAAGATTTTATAAGAATCATTTGCATGTAATTATTGGTAAGCTCAAGACGCTAACTATCAATACTTCTCAACGCACGGAAAGGTGGATCAAAGGTTGGTGGTGGACAGATGGACTTCCCCTTGGTCGGGAATCAACTGCCAAGTTTTATCAGATGTTAATGCACGAGAAGAGAGATTTTAAACATTTCAATACAATATGGAAAGTAGCTTGGCCGGACAAATGCTGGGAGTCCAGATGGAGAAGAATTTGGGGATCCAAACTGCCAACACATGCTCAGACTTTTTGTGGAAAATCATGGTTGGGGCTCTTCCATTAGGCTGTAAGCTGATGATCAGAAATATGGCCTCAAGGATATGCCCAAGATGCAAAGCAGCCATCAAGGATTTCAACCATGCCTTTTGGGATTGCCCGGCATTAAGATCCTTTTGGACACAGCTCTCTAAATGGGGGGAGGGGGGGGGGGGGGGGGGGGGGGGACATTTTTGGGCTGCAATGTACATGGTCCCATTGGGTTTTGGGTAAAAAGATTGGTCCAGCAGAGGAGAGTAATAGCCTTTTTGGATTTGCAAGATTTACATTAAGATCCTAGCAGAGGAGAGTAATAGCCTTTTTGGATTTGCAAGATTTACATGCCTATGGGAGATTTGGTCTACGAGGAATACTCTGGTCTTTGTTAATGATGGCATGCAAAGTGTAGATCCTAAGAAAGTCATCTATTTAGTGAAAGCTAACATTGCTAGTCTGGTGAGTGTAAATAGATGGGAGTCAGATACAATGAAACTACTCACTAAGAGGATATTGGATTGAGCAGTTTCTGTGGGTAGTTCTTCTCTTGATTGTTTGAGAAGACTAACCCACAGTTTATATGTACTCTTTTCATATTGTTAATATAAATACATCTTCACTAAAAAAAATTATTCAAACTTATTTACATCTTCATGTCTTTGTCCATCTTTACCCCTGCATACAACTTTTTAACCTGACGTGCTGTTCAGGTCCCAGCTATTCACTGATGTGACCAGGACTACCCAATTCCCTGCACTTTCCTGCTATATTTTCTTCCTCTAAAACTGTTTTTGTTCCTTACTCAGCGAGTCCTGCCACCCAAGGCCGTTTGATGTGGTCTGGTCGAACCAGTGAGCTAATACACTGTCAGGCTGCTTCCTTTGAGTAGGGGACGTTAGAAGGTGTCTGCCACTCCTGGGGAATGGCCTACAGGTTACCAGTTGCTCTACCTGCATGTGGGAGCTGGCAGCTTCCTGACAAGGGTCCATGACGCCACCGCCAGAGGACAACTGGCCCAGGGGATGCGGGTGCGGGAGCTGAGGTTGTGCTCGGACAGGATTGCGTTGATTATTTGTGTATGAGAATTTGCAAAAACCTTAAAACCTTTATAACATGTCTGTATTTACACAGCCAAGGGATCTCTTGCTGTGCGAGCTGCCTGCACCCTAATCCACTTGGGCTCAAATGCCAGTTCAAATTCAAATTCGCTTTGATGATGTTGCCAAAAGAGCAACATCATTAAGGGCTCACAATTGACTTTTTTTAATGTTGCTTCTTTAAAGGCTCACAATTGCTGCGGGTGATTTCTGCCTGTACAAACCCAAAGAGTGCTGAGAGACTTTTGAGAGATAATTAGTGGCTTTAAGACTTTGTAAAGCACACAGTGCTATATTTCAGAGGGGAATTTTTACATGATGTTGAGATGCCTCCTTTGATGTGAAACGCTCCCCAATTGGTTATTGAGCACCCTTTGCTGATTTTTTTGCTTTGCTATTTTTATGCTCACAGTTAGCTTTCTTTTAAAAAAATATGAATTAGAGTTATAGCTTGCCTAAGCTTGGATACCAATGTTAGAAGTCACAGTAGAGGGAGAGTGAGATAATAGAAAGCTTAAGGTGGATTCAAATCGCATTGCATCTAGGAAGAGTAAAATGCCATTGATAATACAGCCCCACTATATTGAAATGATAAGGCAAGTCTACGATTCTATACCAACCTCACAGCCCTTGAACATATGTTAGGGTCTACACTGCCCTCTTTATTTCTCAAGGATATGTTAGATAGATAATTAACCTGCAGGCTCAAAGATGTATCAAGCTTAGCCTTCTACGACATGCAAATTTTTATATTGCTAAAAGCTTCTTCCAGAGGCTAAATAAAAGAGTTTGTAGAGTACGTGTTTGCATCTAAGAGCTTTGAAGCAAACCATAAGCATGCTCTGTACAGGATTTGTTTTAACAGCTGGCATTGCTGATGACTTTTCAGGCTTCCTGGAAGTTGGTGCATCATCTCTTGTAGATTCTGGAATACATACAAACGAGTTCTCTCTTGCAGGGGTCTGTCTCAGGATTTGCTTAGAATGTGGAGAGAGCACTGTGTGTGGAGTTTTGTATGCTTTACTAGGAGTTTCTGCAATGACAAGAGTATGTCTATGTCCCATCTTATTGCTGTTGTTGTTTCGGTCTTTTTGGTTTTGAAATAAGGCTTTAGAATGCTTTGTTCTTATCTGCCTGTTCAGGAAATGCATCTATCCAAGAGCGTGGAGTAGTCAAAAAAGAAAGAGCACCATCTTCTGAGGGAACCCATAGAGAATGGAGTTTAAAAACTTCAAAGGAGCATTCAATACGTCAAAGGGATAGAGATTCTAAAGTATGCAAAATTTTGTACATAATGGAGGGTTTAAAAACGAGTTCTGAAACAACCCTTCATGATGTCGACCAATTAACTACTGGAGTGGGAAGTTCTACCTACTGGATTTGCTACAGAATATGAAGCTTAACCCAGTGTGCAACCTCCTTCATTGGTGCATGTGTGGCCTTTAAAGACCTCCAAGAGGGAGAGAAGGATAAACTCACCATAGATTTCTGTGGTGTTCAGGGGATGATCACACAGACTGATAGAGCCATTTTCTTTACTTGTAGAGGATCGTTGGCAGACATTTCTGTGTGTCGGCTGGTAGTACTCTCAGTGAGAGGTGTCCCCTTACAAGTTATTGGTATATGTTGATTGTCAATGGAAGGGCTTCACTCTGTTCCACATCGAGAAGGTAGAGAATGCAGAGATTGCCCTATGAAGAGCATCTAGTATAAGATGCAGAGCTACTTCCTATTAGAGTGGTGTTGGAGAACAAGCCTTATCCAAGCACAATAGACATAAGGCATGTGAACACACTCCTGTAAAAAAGGAGCAGATAAAATCCATGAAGTAACCACAAGGCAAAAGTCAACAGGGCAACTACCTCTGCTAGAATCAGGGAGCTGATTTAGGGATGCCTACAATCAAAGGAGGAGGTGGAGAGAATCTAGGGCCCCTAATTTGATATTATTATTATTAGCATCTTGTATGGACCTATTTACAGGCACTCACTTCAATGAAAAATCAAGCAAGCATTTCTATCATTTTGTCTACTGTTTTCAGTCGTGTTATTCCACGTAGATCACAAGGCACTCTTGTATTTGGTAAATAAGCCGGATCTCGCAGGAAAGTTACCAAGATGGATGTTGCTGCTGCAGGAGTTTAACGTCACAAAAACATACTCTTGGTAATTAGTATGCAGTAGTGGACTTTCTTTCTAGATTGGAGTCAAGAGAAGCTCCAGTAGGGGTGGACCATGACTTTCCAGATGCACAATTGTTTGTAGTGGATGGTGAAAAGCTGAACTGTATGATGAGATGCTGCAATTCTTGATTGACCTATCCTTTACAGAATACATGTCAAGGGATGAGAGGAAGGAGCTGACCCTTTGAAGTAAGTCATTCATGGTGATAGTCGGACAACTCTACAAGGTGGGAATTGATGAGATGCTAAGAATATGTGTCCTAGAGCATAGCATCAAGCTATGTTGGTAGAAGCGCACCAAGGAGTCAGTGGAGGACATTTTTTAGGAGAAGTCACAGGAAGGAAAGTTTTCCAGGAAGGACTGTGGTGACCTACAACAATTAAGGATGCTCACACATTTGCAAAGGAATGTTACATGTGCCAAAGGATAGACAACCAAATGTTTTGGACGAAATGCCACACAATTCGTATTGCCTCTTGAGCCATTCCAAAAATTGAGACTAGACTTTGTAGGTGTGTTCCAACTAGGAGCCCAAAGGACAGGCAATAAGTATATATCTTGGTGGGAACATACTATTGCACTAAATGGGTGGAAGCAGAGGCAAGAGGCAAGAGGCAATGAAAGACTGCAAGGCATCATCGAATGAGGTGATCAAGAAGCTAACAAAACAACACATGGTAATGCATAAAACGTCAACAGTGTACTACCGACAAGCCAATGGTCAAGCAAAGTCTACTAATCGGATCCTAAAGGGAGTTCTAGTCAAAAGATTGTGAATGAAAATTGTTGAATTTATTTACATCAAATTGGGAGTAGAGCAAGGTCATTCTTGTCTTGTAGGAGAAGAAGTGGAGAGAGCAGTTTATGGGAGGAGAAGAAAGATTTAGGAAAGGGGTGAGTCTCAATGTGGGAGAGAGAGAAGATGAGGTAAATATAGAGGCATTCATGAAGGCGGCTTATGCAGATGAAGCGCATGCACACGTGTGTGACTTGTATTAGAACAAGTGAATGATGAAGTGATCCTCGGGAACACATTGGCACGGAGCATTTCATCAGATTTTAGCATGAGGCTACAGCTTACGACCACAGGTTGATTTCTGCAAGAATGCCAACAAATCCCAACCTTTATGCAAATGATCTAGTGGGAGGCAAATAGATCGCCTCACACGGTTTAGTGGAGGTCATGCAGCTGCCTGACTGTCGAGGTTTGCCTTCGCCTTCTTTTGTGCGCCCTCCTCTGCCCGCCTGCATCCCCCCTGCTGCCCGCCTTGCTTGCTGCCAGCCCTCCCCTGTTTCGCCCTCCTCTGCTGACCGCCTGCATCCCCTCCTCTTCTGCCCTCCTGCATCCCTCCCTCTGCTGCTCCCCATCCCCCCGTCTGCTGCCCGCCTTCCCCCCTCTGCTGCACCTTCTCCCCCCTGCCCGCCTGTTCTTCCTGCTGCCTTACATTGGCCTGCTGCCCGTCCTTGGTATTGGGCCTTCTTCCTCCCTTTCCCGTTTAGCCCTAAGCATCGAAAGTTCTTCCTTGTGTTCAATTTGGTCTTTCTCGCTCAGATTAGAATCATGGCTAATCAAATCCCCCCCCCCCTCCCCGACCTGGTGAACCACTAATTTTATAGAAGCCGAGCTCGTGACCCTCTTTGCAGAGATTGAAAAAGATGCCAAAACAACCGTCATCGCCAAAATCTTTTGGTCACATCCACCCCGTCTCCAACCCCGTGATTGGGTACTTGCGTTGTTGCCCCTAACATTGGTATCAGAGTCTCAGTAGGTCCTAGAATCCATGTGTTTGTCACTCCACTTCAAAGATGTGGGTTGCTTGGGACAGGATTCTTACAAGCGGACTTCGGTGCTGAGGATGCAGCCTCGGAGGTGCTGAAGGGCAACCCATTCCCATTAGGCCCAAGAGAGATGTTTTTCCTTCCATACACCAGCTATTGTGACCGTGTTGTGAAGAAGATGGGAATCGCTTTCCTCTTACACTCAGATTCCGAGGTCTTCCAACACGTATTGGCCAATGCTGGAGGCCATTGGATCAGCTTTCGGGCTGGTCCTACAGGTGCTCTCTATCCCTACCTCTGCTGCCCAAGTGGTCACTGCCTCGGCGTAAGCGGTTCGCAGGGTTATGGTGCTTGCTCATGACAATGAGCTTTTTGAGGACTTCATGCTGCTTTTGGGACCCAACTGTTTGTTGAAGCAACATATGGAGATTGCACGTAGACCTGAGCAATGCCGGGTTTGTCACCACATACACACATATATATGTGTTGAAGATGTTAATATAACTTTCTCCCTTTCTGTACTGTATGCAATGCAACAGCTATAGCCATGTTCATCTCCCAGCCACCATAGTAGGGCTGAAACCCTACGTTTGGTATCAGAGCCTTGAAGTTGTCATCTACTTGGCTGCTCACATCTCTGCACATATACCTCAGCCTCTCCCCACTTGCTGTTGTCCACCTGACTGTGCATACTCAGCTTCACTGAGTTAACCTGACTCTGCCAGTCGCCATCGCTACTCAACGCTGCTACCCATCTACTCTGTGCACTGCACACCAAATACACACAGCTCTGACGACTGTGCGCATAGTGTCCTATAGCTGCCCTTTTGGCGAGCTCCACAGCTTAGATCTCCCATAGCTGCAACAAAGAAGCACAGAATGAAGAGCACGAATTTTGAAAAAGGGCAAAGAGCTTCACAACTGTCTCTACAATAGCAAACACATCAAAGTGGTGAAAATGCTTATGCAAACAACACTCAGGAAGGTACAAATTTGGGGCTTTCATCAGTTTCTGAAAATCTATCTTAATCAAAGCATTAATCCCAAATCTTTCATTATTTCTGAAAATTGAGGGTACATACATGACATAAACATGTTGCTATAGCCTCCTATAGCATCATTTTCAAAAACCCCCAAATTTTCACATCCCCTCTGCCATGGCGCCATTCCAAGCAAGAATTGGATATGCCTTACCTGCCCTAACAGTTGTTTGCGGCATATTAGACAACTTCTGGTTACATCTATAGATGTCGTTGAACACCTACTGTCAAACAAGTGAAGCCTATAGTAGGGCGACCAGACAGGTAACCAACAAAGGTGGGCTAGGGAATTGACTTCTTTGGTTTGCAAACTCATGGAATCCAGTATGTACAACAATATGCAACTGTAAACGGGTAGCCAACTAGGGGAATCACCGGGCTGATGACTTCCAACATGGTAAGCCATTAGCCTGCAAGCTCAGTAGCAGCAGGGGGACCTAGATTGGCTTACGGTCTCTGTTCTTCAAGCTCATGCTAAGTCAAGTGATTGTTTTGCCAGTAGTTTTATACATGTAACGCCTCTAATTTTTTTCTTGCCATAGTATGGGTTGATAATGTGGCTGGCCGGTTAGTGAGGCCAACATTTTAATACATAAGAGTAATGGGGAGCGGTTGAGACTGCCAACTCTATGTGGTGTGGCACAAAAACAAAATGTTTATGATAAGAAATGCAGATTATAACAACGTAATTTGTCCTTTTTTCTTCTGATTTTAAGTACCAGTTCATGTTATGCTGATGGGCTTTTGCAATGAAATGTATATGATGATGCAGGTGCATAAGGCAGCAACAATCCTTCAGCAGCTTGCAGCTGTTTGCCACCTAAGTGAGGGTACAAATTGGAATTCTAGACTTGGGTGGAGCTCATTGCAGACATGGCTTGTAAATGCGGTATGGTTACCTTGTCTTTCACGGACACTCATGCATGTAAAATGATTTTTGTAACTGCTGACCGTTAATTCATTTTAAGAGCCTCTACGCTGGCTGTTCTAGGCAGAAACCATGTTCTCCACCCCCCCCCCCCCCCCCCCCCCCCCAACACCCCCACATACCGTGCTAGCTCTGGCTCAGATGACTGAAGTGGGTTTTTCAAACAAGATTGGTTCAAATCAGGATCTCAATACATGTTAGACTTTCACCCCATCTCTGATTAGAGATCGAAATTATTAGAAATTATACTTATATAGATTCTTGGATGTAGCAGAGTTTCATCACTTATGAATGTACCAATGATGTGAGTGATGAGGCTGAAAGAGAAGGCAAATACATATTAGGAGGCCTATCTTGCATATAAATAGTTTGATAAGATTAATTTCTGGTTTGGCAGGTTCGCACTGTCCCAGGAGAGTACTTGAGGTCAGGAGAGGCCGAACAGCTGATTCCGTCCTGGTTGAAAGCATTAGAGGTTGCATCTTCCGACTATTACAAAAGTAAACTGTCCACTCTGGGCAAAAACACATCGGGTGGTTACATGCAAGGCGATGGAGGACGCTCCTTGAAACGTATCGTTCGTGAGTTTGCAGATGTGCATAGACACATAGCCCCGAGCTTTGGTTCCCTGTGAACAGTGGAATAGAGGCTTTTTGGCAACTATATTTCGAGCATGTGGCTGGTCTCTCCAACAAAATATGTAAGCAATCCTGCGACTTTTGCAGGTCGATGTGAATAAAAATCTTGAAAAGGTTTTGCATGCTGTAAAATATCATACCAAATCTTCAATTCAATCAGTGGGGGCTTGGAGTTCAAATCTTTTAAGAGGTCCTGAAATATCACCCATACTAGGTTATTATAGCTGGTGATTTAAGTGGGTCTATAATCTGTGTTAGTCTCCATCAACACTTCTATGAAATCAAATGAGCATTCACATGCGCTAGCATCTCTTCCATACTCTCCATCTAGTTGAGAACTCAAGTCATTCACAACCTAGCATGCTAATTGTAAGGAGATCTAGCCAATTGTTTTTTCCATTTGATTATAAGCACATGGTTTCCCTGCCCGAGTGTGTCTCAGGGAATTATTGCAATGTCACTCCTGTTAATGATCATATAGATAATTGAAGTAGGGGTGCCTTTCACCATATGATAGCTAACTTATTGAAAGCCACAGGCAGCTTACCCAATCACAGGTCTAAATGGTATATCCTATGCTTTGTGGTTCTCAAAATTGTGCATTTCACAAGCCATAGAGGTCCCAGAATTTCTTGGCCCTAACATATCAATATCCAACCTCGCATATGGAACCGTTTTCCCTCAAAATTTCTGTGTTTCTTAAACTTGCAATGTGCTCCATGAAGAAAGTATCAAAATCTTGGGATTAAGGGATGTTGGACTAACCTTGCAGTAACTAGTCCATTTATTCCTTGCACGAGCATTCCCTAGACTCCTATCATCCTAGCGTGTATGGTGCAAGTTAGGAGGTTCAACCAAGCAATTAATGAAGAGAACATAATTGTATGCCTTGGAACTTAAAAAGTTTTGAAATTAGTAGTAGTACGTTAACACAATGGTGCTGTGATTGATCATGCTAACCCATTGGTTGTCTCTAGTTAGGATGACCTCATGTATGAATAAAGAACACATGCTAGTGCTATCACATATTGAAATTATTCAATGTTACCTCTTCTAAATCAAGCATGATGCCATGATAGGGATTGGTTGATAGAATGACAGCGACAAAACAATGCCTTGCATCCAGATTTTATGATTGGCTATCGCGAATCTTCACAATAGAGGCCAAAAAAAAGTGGCTTTAACCAAAAACAAGGCTCAAGGTGTTGAGATTCTTAGAGAATGTGAAGACAAATAGGCTCAAAAAGACATTAAAATTACTTGATTGTTTTTTCGAGAGAATTTTTTTTTTTCGAGAAATACTTGATTGTTTTTGGTTAGCATATTTCTATATTTGATGGAGTGTCAATATTGGAGAGGAATGGGCTAAACTAGAATGCCATCGATTGGAGGGTGCAATGACAAATTGCTAAATGGTGGAAGTATGGCATGAATCTTGGATTGGGTCGAGTTTTACATTGCTTGGAGCTTTAAAGAGTTGCCAAATTTTTGGTATTATGGTTAGATTTATAGAGTTCCATTACTGGTAATTTGTTTTTTTTTTTAAGGGGTTGGTGTGGGGAATTGATTTTTGAATGTTTATGTTATGTTCCAATGAAGGTTGGAGTCCATTATGTGGGCAAATCTCTTGATTTTTATCAGTTGTTGGCTTTCTATGCATTTGTATGATTTTGCATATAGGAGTTTAAATCCTAGTACTTTCACATTTTAGCTTAAGTCTCCATTAAATTGTCCATTTAATAGCTAGCATAGTGTAGATTAGGATAATGATTAAATCCTAGCACTAATACTTAAATCACCCATTTGATAGCTAGCATAGTGTAGTTTAAGATAATTCTATTCAATCCATCATTAAACATGAGATTAGACCATGATTGAAGTTTTTTTTTAACCCAAAAATTACATAAATTATATCATACAATAAAGAAATACTTTAATGTAAAGCATCTAATATATCTTTGTTCATAAGAATGGAAAATTGTAGCATTAATCTTGTGTTCCATTCTCTAAAGAAATATTAGCCTTGTTAACAACCAATACAAGGGTCTTATATATTGGGGACTCACCATGTATGTGCTAAGAAGCTCTTGGCTACACACCTCAATGGTGTCACTCTACTAAGGACTAGACCTCATAGGTGATTGCAACAAGGGAATGTATCAATGAAGTGCTCGGCTCTACCTTGCAACCATGCTTTCTATCTTGAATAAGTAGAGGTTAGAAGTGCTAGGAATAAGAAACCGCTCTCAAAAGAAGAGTGGATGTGAAAGTTGGTAAATTTTGGAAAGTGTAACGGTTGGGGAAAGAGGTGGTGTCATTCTATTTTCTTTGTTGTTCTCCTCCATCCGTGTTAACCATGATGTCTCAAAGTCTTTGGCAATGAGATTGCAATTGTGAGTTGTTTCTTATTCTAAGAAATACATCTGGAGTAAAAGAAAAACAATCATATTATTAACCACCTACTATGCAAATCATTATTGACCATCTACTATGCAAATCATTTGTCCAATCCAAGTCTCAAAATCCATCAAAGGTCTTGTTGGCAGCATAAGTAATGTCATTTTTTAGTGTCTTATGTTAGAAATTAATGCTTCACCTCACTATCAATGTGTAAGTGACTAGTTGTTCCATTTTGTAAGGTTCCTTATAGATAAGGAGTTGTTAACTACAGTGATTAACATTACTCCTAGTAGTGTTTGATCAAAAGCGTGGTGGTGTTTCATGGAACACATTTTTATGTAAAACTGCGCTAAGCGTTTCATGTAAAAGATATGGGATGATCGAGCTTACAACATGTGTAATGTTAGCCATAAGCTAGAAAGATAGGTAATTAGTTTTGGGCTCCCAACTGTCAAACGGGCGGTCGGCCATTGTAAAAAGTAAGCTCTTGTATATAAGTGACTTAAAGAAATATAAAAGGATATAATCCCATTATCACATTTGAGCTTTCTCTTCTCTCTTGCTTGATTGTGGTTCTTGTAGGTTATGCTCTTCATCTCCTCTCCATTTCCTTCTCCTCTATTTATCTCTCTCTCCCTCCTTGCACACACGAAGGTATTGATGTAGAGGTTGAGCTTTCCATAACTCCTTCCCTCTTTGCTCTTTACCTAGCACATGAAAGCTTCATCGACCCTTGAATCTTCACTTCTTCTCTCTCTTTGTAAGGTGAATGTTCATTTCGATGATTACCGGTTGTATGAGATTTGCATGAGTTTGTTTATTTGATGTTTGTTCTTTTTGTTCTTCTTTGATCTTGGAGTTTGCAAATGGAGCTTGGGAAGTAATAGGAACTTCTGAGGCTACATTGAATGTGGGAGCAACAAGTAGGTGCTCTAATTTTGTCATTGGTTCTTTCGTTTTCTTTCAAGTAGATAAAAGCTGCATATTAGCTTAATTGCATCATTGATTCTAGAATATTAGGTTAAGCTATGCATTCTTTGCATCATTAAGTAGCTTAGGACTAGCTTAATTTAGGCTTCAAAAAAAACCCACAAAAATTCATCAAAAAAGGGAGAAATAAGAAAAAAAACTAGATGCAATTGACTCTTAGATTGCTTCTCTAGGAAGTGAACGCATGTTCCTTATAGACGTATCGCCATTCTCATCTAAGCCACGCATGTTTACTTCTTGATTTAGAATCTTGCCAAATCCATCTAGGCTTAAAAGAAAACCACAAAAAAGTCATCAGAAAATTGAGAAATCAAGAAAAAATTAGGTGTAACTCACTCTTAGGTTGCTTCTCTAAGAAGTGAATGTCCATTCCTTCATAGACATATGGCCGTTCTCTTCTAAGCCACACATGTTCACTTCTTGATTTAGAATCTTGTCAAATCCACTCCATAAATGGGTGTATTATTCATTGAAGAAGCATGACAATTGCATAACTAATTGTGTTCAGAGAATATTTGACGACAGTTGTCAGAGATACGTCGTTTCGGCGCCATTAAGACACCTGACTGTCAGGCTGTGAGTGAACGCCAGTGCCTTCACAGACAAAAGTATGTTCCTCCTCAAGTGAATGACCATTCTCTACATAAGCCCACGACTGTTCCTCTACAATCGAAAGCCCATTTTTCCCATTACTCTCACGGCCGTATTCTTTTTAAAATCAAATGACCGTTCCTCTCTGAGTGAATGTCCATTCCTCAGTCCCATGGCCATACCCAATTACTTACGAACGTTTGTTTCTCCCTTAGTGTGAAAGCCCATTCTTGAGCCAAGTCTTCGATCGTACCCAAATGTATTTCTGAAGATGAAGGGTCGCTACTCTTGCTAAGCCACTTACGTAGTACCTCCACAAACGATGTGAACAAAGGGCTATATTCCAACTTCTAGAGGGTAAAAATCTCCGTGTTCCAAATCGTGATTCTACACCTTCATGAAACACATTCATGCACCTACACTAAGGAAGATTGGTGCAAAATAATCCATCGTTTGACGATATTGAACCCTCATACGCGCAATCTCTTGCTAGATCCAACCCATCAGTTAACACAACATGGAGCCAAACAGTGTTGGTCTTAGATAGCACCAGTGCGAGTGAAGAGCACTTTGAGCATAGGAAAAACCACCCCTGATTTAGAAGCTAGTGGATCGAGCATCCAGTGCGAATTGACAAACCATCGTCCCGAGAGCAAGCAGTAGGATCCCCTACACATTCACAAAGGAGTCTTGCCCAGAAAACAAGCATGGACCGCCAACCAGAGAGAACCATCACACTCGCGATAGATCCAAGACCGAAGGTGGAGCTAGGTCTAGATAACCTAGTTCAACCAAATGTAATAGTTTGGGGAGCTATATCGACTACCATGTCGGTAGATTCGTTCTAGGAACCCAAAAAAGGGCAGAGGTACTCACAGGAGTACTTTCCATCCCTTTCCTGATCATAGGTGGTTATTTAGACATGTTTAAGTCCTGCCCTTGTGGTGTTGCTGTGGTGGCTGCCAGATATACAGGGTACATATGCTGACCCTTCAACATATACTGACTTAGGATTTGTCGGGGTGGGTTACTTGGTTTAGGTGGCTCAAAACCTATATTGTTAGCCGCTCCCTCCTCCTCTCCTTCTTCGCAAATCTCTATTAGGGAAAGCTGGTGAACTAGGGTCACTCGTGGTGGCAAAGAAGTTTATGGTGGGAGGGCTGGTGGTGACAAGGGTATGTCAGGTACTCTGAGAATGCCTCAATGGGTTACTTCAAGGCGGGGTTGAGGTGCATCGTCATGTTCTGGCACTGATAATGCCACAGGTTGCCTAGGAGGATTAGGCGGTAAGGCTTGTAGTAAAGGCCTGGCTTGAGCAGCTCTTTGGTGATAGCAGTTTGATGTTTCCTAGTTTCCCCATCTCTATTAGTATACACAGTAGAGAATTGCCCTAGGTCTCATGGATATGGACATTCTATATTAGTGTGGTTTGCTTGACAAATTGGGCACCACACTAGTTCTCTCTTCGGATAAAGATGAGGTTGGCCAGCCTTGACCCATTCTCAATTGTTGGGTCATTTGCCGCATCAAGGCAGCTACTACCTGTTGCCCTGAAGAGGACTCCTTCCCTTTTCCTTAGGTTTCGTGCTTGTGGTTTTAAAAGAAACTTTAGAAGTACCTACATGCACTTCTTGAGGATGAGTTTCCTTAAAATTATCTTCAAAGTCCATAGCACTACTCATCAAAGGAGGTGTGTCCACCACATCTTCAAGCACCTCTAGGAATCAATTGACCAGTCTTCCTTTAGAGAACTTATCCTATCATAACAGCGAGAGTGAAGATATCTCACCCGGTTGATGTAGCCTCGGATGGATTCTCCTTCTTTTTGCCTCACATTATGCAACTGTTCGACACGACTACACCAAGTCCCTTGTCTCAAATACCCAAGGCCTCTTTCAAGGCATCAAAGGTGGTCTTGTCTTTTTTTTTTTGGTGATCGAAACCACTGACCCACTTTACCATCAAGTGTGAGGCAAAAGGCACTCACTTTAACCTGATCTTCCATACTGCCAAATGCTTCATAGATCTAATTAAACATCTCCACATGAGGAATGGGATCCCAGATCCATCAAATTTGGTAATAAGTCTGGAGAGTGTGAGCTGGTTTGTTCCTCTTTGGTCTTGACATTGGCATGGTACTCGTGTTACAATCCCTGAAGCTTACCCCTCCCTATTTCCATTGCTAATCTCAACATTTCAACTGCTGTAGTCCGAGCTAGTGTAGGGGGAGGTGCAGTAGATGGGAAAACAAAGCTCGAAGAGTAATATCCCATATGTGGATCATGTTCCAGCAATGGGCTAATGTGTGCTCCGTAGGGATCCATATAGAATCTAGGATATACCCCTCGAGGTGGGTAATTACTGTACATGGGTGCTATTTGTTGGCCGGGGTGCTCTAGGTGAAGTCTTCCTTCTTGATATTATGAAGTTTTGGGCTTCAGTTAGCTGGTTCTCTACCTATTGTTTGAATTAATAACTTCTCCTCATCTAAGGACAAGTCTGTGGCAATCCACACATAGCGAGGCTCTTTTCCTGGCTTAGCGATATCAATTTTTTTTGCATCTTCTAGACCATCATATGAAATCCCTGGCACGCGTGGTTTTTGTCGCATGGGCTGTTGAAGAACAATCTTCCGATCTTGAAGAGTGTACTGTGTGAAGTTGGGGGGAACATTGAGACCTTGTTCTTGTCCACTTGAGTCATCACTAATTGAAGCCCATGTAGTTTTGAGCTCTCTTTTGCAATCTTGCATCAGATTTTTTTGTTGAACCGCCGTTATCTTTGCACTTCCAACACTCTCTTTTGAATCGGTTTGAGACTTGAGTTTTGGTTTCGGTTTCTTCGTTTTTTTGCGATTTTTGCTAACAGTTTTTAGCTTTTCTCCTGGTTGGAATCCATCTGATCGTTTTAGTTGGTCTTTGATACTATCTTGTGCTTGGACATAGTATAGATATCCATTCTTTCCTGAGAAGTGAGGTGGTGGTCGAGAGTGCTCATTCTTAAACTCCTCCTTTTCTTTTTGTATTCTCTCACGTCGTTCCCTCTCATCTCGTTTACGGATTCTCTTATGGCTCTTACAGCATTTACGTTTAGGTCGGCTTCGAGGGATCTCTACTTGAACCTCCCTTCCTCTCAAAAGTAGGCATGCCTTTCCTAACTCTTCCTCAGGGATTATCACATCATTATCAAAATCAGAGTCCCATCCATCTTCCTTATCAGCATCATTAGCAGATTCGAGTGTTAAATCCTCCACTGAGACTTCCCCATGCAGTGCTGTTGTGGATGCATCCCCATAGTACAAATTATCTAAAAGGTCACGTGGTTGTACCATTCGTATAGGAATAATGTCATATCCATCTGAGTCACAAAATTGAATTGGTTTAGGTAAAGCACATGTCGATAATGTTGCAAGGACATGACTCCATTCTAGGGGATCAATTAAGTGCTCAGGGAAGGGTTGTGGAATGTATGCCTCATCTGATACACTTTGATTACCCTTAAGTCTCTCAGTGTTAAAATCCCTACATGAGGCTCCACACATCCACAGATCTTCTCGCCCATCTGACAATGTAACTCTTGAGCCCTCAGATGAAGCAGAATCAAACTCATCTATTGGAGACCTTGTTACATCACGATATGAGTGATTCTTTAGGTTGACCCTTGTGATGACAGAATCATGCCGGAGGTACAAATAATTTTATCCCCAATCTTGAACCATTTGAAATTGTCGCATGAATGGTCTACCCAATAGCACTTCATAGTTTGGATGCTTTCCGAAATCCACTACTGCAAATGTGTGCTCATATTCAATCCCACATGTGGTGACCAATATGTTCTCTAGCAGCCCAATGGGATGTTCTAAGCTTCCATTTGCTAGCGCATCCTGGTACTCCTAATTACTGGTTTGTCCCACTTTTCCCAAATGGACCTTGTCACAATGCCCACTCCTGCACCACTATCAAGTATTGCAGTTGAAGCTACTTTTCGCACTTCTAATGGGAGGGTAGCATTTCCTTGATCATCCTCACAAAATTTTTCTACTTTGTTGATAGGAACTAGCATAACATGCTTTGTCTCAGTGTGTATAATACAATGATGGTGACCCTTTTGTAGCAATACCTGCTCTGACAAACATGTGGCAATATCATTCCACAACTCTGGACGAAGCTTTATCAAATCAAGCAAAGGTATGGTACTGTTACCATATTATAGTAGTGATGTGTGTGAACACACTTAGGACCGCCGGGGCACTTTTTCCCTCACTAGGAGGTTTTTTCTCCCGTGCATTGTATATACGCCCATTATCTTCTAGGGCTTGTAATCTTTCATTTTTTGGCACTCATAATACACTACTGTGTTGTGCTCAAACTTCCTAATATTCTTGAAGTTGTGTGTGCATTCCTGCAACCCTAATTCCAACAATTGGTATCAGAGCAGGCTTCCTCCTCCCGGGCAGCATCACCGGCACCTGCCGCTTCATCTCCTCCGATTGCGACGAGGTTTCACGAGCGTCTGCAGGTTAGTATATGACGAGGTTTCAGAATTTTGATCTGAAGTCATTTCGCCCTCCGTTTTTGCATTCCAAGTACTGCGCAGGCAAAATCGTCCTACTGTGCAGATTTTCTGTCAAGATTAAAATCTGCAGGACAGGTGCCCATTCGTCTGTTTTGGGCTGTGCTACATAGCACAGGTCGATTTTATACAGGTTTACCTCTTACAGACAGCATTTACATCTAGTAGTACAGTCATTGGCCATGGCTGACAACAATGATGTATTCCGCATGTTGGCTGCTGAGGATAAGTTGGATGGCACCAACTATCCATTGTGGGCATATATGATGCGACATGTATTGGTAGCAAAGGGGTTATGGAACATTGTGCAGGGTATTGATGCACGTCCTATTGTGGCTGGGAATGCTGCAAATACATCAGAAACAGGTACTGTTGATGATGGTGCAGGCACAAGTGCTGTAGCAGCTGTTCGAGAACCACCACTTTCAGCAGAGCAGATTCGTTGGGATGGTAGAGATGCGCAGGCTCATGCCTTGATTGCGCTGTCTGTCAAACGTACCATTATCCCACATATTCGCTCCTGCAGGACTTCTAAGGATGCTTGGGATGTACTTGCCACATTGTATCAGGCAAGAAATGAGGCTCGTGTTGCTTATCTCCGAAAACAGTTGGAGAGTGAGCATATGAACGAAGGTGATTCTATGGATAGCTTTTTGACAAAGATCAAGGATTTCAAAGAGCAGCTCATTTCTGCAGATGAAATCCTGTCAGACAGTTCACTTGTGCAGACTGTTTTGAATGGTCTACCAGATTCTTATCAGGGTTTTGCTTCCACTCTTCGCTTGATGATGAAAGGAAATCCCAATGCCTTATCATTTGAGGAGTTAGTTTCTGTTTTGCTGCAAGAAGACCAGTCAAGGCAAAACAGGAATATTATGCGTGTCGCAGATCAAGCTTTCGTTGCTAGTCAGAGAAGCGGGAAAGGTAAAGCTGGCTTTTCTTCTAGTAAGCAGAAATCTGCAAATGCTGCGCAACCAAAGAAGGAAGACAAAGATGAGAAGAAGGGTGACAAACAGAAGACATTTTGCAAGTACTGTAAGGGAAATGATCATGTCATCAAAGCGTGTCCTAAGCTGGCTGCGAAAGAGGCTAAGAAGAAAGAGGCTGGTATGGCTGTTGCAGATGCCTCTCCTTCTAACAATGAATCTGCTAATGTTGTGCTAGATACAGAATGGGCATTCAATGCGCAGTGCAGTTATGACCCATCTTTGCATGACACATGTATGTCTGCAGTAGATTCAGATGTATGGTACTTTGACAGTGGTGCCACTAAGCATATCACCTCGCAGCGCAGTTTATTCACTTTCCTTGAGTCTGCTCCCACAGGGAATACTGTCACTTGTGCCAATAACTCCTCTTATCCCGTTGAAGGAGTTGGACAGATTGTGCTGAATGTTGCAAATGGCAACACCTTTACACTTTTTGATGCATTGTATGTGCCAGGGATCAAAAAGAATCTGTTGTCAGTCTCCGCATTTGCCAAAACAGGTTTGGTTGTAAAATTTGTGGATGACAGATGTACTGTTCATGATCTCTCTTGTGGTGACATCATTGTAGCATCTGGTTCACTATGTCGAGGGCTGTATAAGCTCAATATGGATGGCAAATGTGTAGAGGATTCAGCATGTGCTATTATGGATACGCAGGCTATTTCAGATGCAAAACTGTGGCATGCACGTTTTGGTCATCTGAATTTTGCAAGTTTGCTGCGCCTGCAGAAATCTGAAATGGTGTCTTCTTTGCCTAAGCTTGAGGCACCTGTCAAGCATGTTTGTGAGGGCTGCATATTGGGTAAAATGCAGCGTGCTTCCTTTCCCAAAGATGGATCAGTGAGAGCTGAACGCAGATTGCAGCTTGTTCACAGTGATGTTTGTGGTCCCATGCAAACTCCATCATTTGGAAACTACCTTTACTTCGTGACTTTCATTGATGATTTTACCAGGCATGCATGGGTATATCCTTTGAAGGCAAAGTCCGAAGTGTTTTTGTGCTTCAAACAGTTTTTGGTTATGGCTGAAAATGTGTCAGAAAGTAAGATGGGCACCCTCCGTTCATATCAAGGGGGGGAGTATATGTCTTCAGAATTTAATGCATTTCTGGCTGAGCGTGGGATAAAACACCAATGTACAGTGCCGTATACACCACAGCAAAATGGTGTGGCTGAGAGAAAAAACAGGTCTCTCATGGAAATGGCAAGATGTATGGTTAAGAGTCAAAGTCTACCACATGGTTTTTGGCTTGAGGCTGTCATGTGTGCCACTTATGTACTAAACAGGTGTCCCACCAAAGCATTACAGGTTGTCACTCCATATGAGGCTTGGCATAGCCGCAAGCCATCTGTTGGCCATTTACGTGTTTTTGGTTGCCTGGCATATGCATTAGTGCCTGTGCAACATCGCAGAAAATTGGATGACAAAGCTGTCAAATGTATTTTTGTTGGATATAGTGCTGAGAGCAAAGGCTATCGTTTGTATCATCCACAGACAAAGCGCATTTTGGTTAGCCGTGATGTTGTATTTGTGGAAGATGCAGTTCAGCCCTTGGTTTCATGTACTAAGGAGACAGATATCAGCTCACGTGATGTCTATGATACATTGTTGCCTCTTTTCAGTGGTGCACAGTCAAGTGCAATACCTCATGAGGCAGTTTTTCAGCCTATGCAGGTTTTAAATGATGGCACAGATCAGCCTATATCTGATGCAGATGTGCATGATGCACTTGAGGATGAGAGACAAGAGATTGAGGGCTCTAGGAATATGCCTAGATGGCTGGTGCAGACTTTGCGTGACAGCAAGTTGGATGCCCCTTTGTCTAGTCGCACTCGTTCTGGCTCTCATGGTGCCTCTTATGCGTCAGATTGTTATGCATTGGCTGTTTCTAGTATGTGCGATGAAAGTGAGCCTGTTTCATTTGATGAGGCACAAAGTTCAGAAAATTGGATGGCTGCTATGCAAGCAGAATACGATGCTATTATGAAGAATGGTACATGGTCTTTATGTGACTTGCCCCCTGGCAAGAAGGCCATTGGCACTAAGTGGGTTTACAAATTGAAGCGTAAGCCTGATGGCACAGTGGATCGCCATAAGGCTAGACTTGTTGCAAAAGGTTATGCTCAAGAGAAGGGCATTGATTTTGATGAGACTTTTGCTCCCACATGTCGTATGACCACTGTTCGTAGCATCTGTGCATTAGCAGCTCATAATGGTTGGAATGTACATCAGCTGGACATAAAGACTGCGTTCTTAAATGGAGATTTGCATGAGGAGGTGTATGTATCGCAGCCTCGTGGTTTTGTTCAAAGAGGGCAGGAAAACAAAGTGTGCAGGTTAAAAAGGGCTTTATATGGTTTAAAGCAAGCTCCACGAGCTTGGTATGAAAAAATACATGCATATTTGACTGCACATGGGTTTCAGAATAGTCCAACAGAAAGCACTTTGTATGTTAAACGTGTGGATGGTGTACATCTAATCATTGCTCTCTATGTCGATGACATGCTGCTCACAGGACCAAATGAGAGTCATATTGCTGATTTTAAGGCTGATTTGAATGCCTCTTTTGAGATGTCAGATTTGGGGCATTTGCATCATTATTTGGGGATACAATTTAAGCAGTGTGATGGAGGTATTGCTTTGTGTCAGACAAAGTATATTGAAACATTGTTGCGGAGATTTGGCCTTGAAGACTGCAAGCCTATTGCTACTCCAATGGAGACAGGTTTGAAGTTGAGTCTTCATGATGCTGGAGATCACTTTGATGTCACACTCTATCAGACAGCTGTTGGTTGCCTCATTTATGTATGCATTACGAGGCCAGACATTCAGTTTGCAGTCTCACAAGTGAGCAGATTTATGCATAGCCCAGGCATTAAGCATTGGCAGGCAGTGAAACGTATCTTTCGCTATTTGAGTGGTACTCGGCATCTTGGGTTGTTTTATCCCAAGGGGGGATCATTGCCGCCAGATTTACATGCTTTTTCAGATTCTGACTGGGCTGGTTGTTATGACACACGCGTGTCCACGAGTGGTTTTTGCTTCATGCTTGGAAGCTCATGCATATCATGGTTGAGCAAGAAGCAGCCTACTGTGGCCACTTCTAGTTGTGAAGCTGAGTACAGGGCAGCTTTCACAGCTACGGTTGAGTGTGTGTGGCTCAGACGCCTTATGGCTGATTTGGGTGTTGGGCAGCCATCTGCCACCACCATCTTCACTGACAGTCAGAGCGCATTGGCAGTTGCGCGGAACCCAGTGTTCCATGCTCGTACGAAGCACATTGAGGTGCACTACCATTATGTCAGGGAGAGACTCTCTGCAGGAGAGATCAGTTTGGCTTATGTGCCAACACAGGATAACCTTGCAGACCTTTTCACAAAGGCTCTGCCTCGTGAGAAGTTCGAAGCTTTTCGCAAAGCTTTGGGCTTACTCCCTTTTGTGGATTCGTCCACATAGCTAGACACTTCCCTATACATGAGTGCTAGCTCTTGTTCACCGCATCACTCCAGGGGGGATTTGTTACCATATTATAGTAGTGATGTGTGTGAACACACTTAGGACCGCCGGGGCACTTTTTCCCTCACTAGGAGGTTTTTTCCCCCGTGCATTGTATATACGCCCATTATCTTCTAGGGCTTGTAATCTTTCATTTTTTGGCACTCATAATACACTACTGTGTTGTGCTCAAACTTCCTAATCTTCTTGAAGTTGTGTGTGCATTCCTGCAACCCTAATTCCAACAGGTACAAGC
Source organism: Cibotium barometz (assembly GCF_041138505.1). Classification (NCBI taxonomy): domain Eukaryota; kingdom Viridiplantae; phylum Streptophyta; class Polypodiopsida; order Cyatheales; family Cibotiaceae; genus Cibotium; species Cibotium barometz. The sequence continues at coordinate 39,575,250 of NC_141060.1, forward strand.
CACTGGTGCTGACAAAATAGCTTGCACGATACCCATATCCATCTCCTTTGTCAACCTTCTATGCATGGAGGGTATCCTCAAGGTTTGAGAATAGTTCTCATAATCTCCCAAATAAGATGGTAAGGTTTTCATTGTATGCTTACTTCTAGGAGAAACAATTGTTTGAACTTCCTCCTGGATGCTTGGGCGTCTAAAGTTGTTTTCTGTGCCCCTGGTAAAATCCACCTCAGAGAATGGAGGTGAGATAATAGAGGACATATTCTCATTAACTTTCTCATGAACTGCTGCCCACATCTCATTTGCCATGTCCTCGTTAGCATCAATAACTTCATCATTGCATGGGAAGGCAAGACGACTAGGTGGCGGCAGAATGCCTTCTTTCAATGGGGTGTCAATTGGTGCACTTTTAGAGAGCTCCCCTAATTTGTCCACATTCTCTGGATGATAGGTGACTTCGTAGCGAACACCATCTCCACCCATGTACATGTTACCCTGGTCATTGACTAGAGGTGCTCTATCAAGCTTTGAGAAAAAGTCTGCGATCTTAACGAGATACCGTTGTTGTGGATCCCTAAAAATCTCAGCTCCTTGAGCATTCGTGTAGACATATTGAAGTCTCACATTGAGTGGTAACCCCATGGTGTCGGCTTCAAATGGATTAAAAGATCTTGTGGGTGTCCTATTTGGGGCTAAGGGATGACTATTTGGACGGCCCTAGATTATCCATAGACAATGAGCTAGTTGTCCTGGAAAGGGTATCAAATTGAGATTCGGAAAAGGTTTCAGCAATATCTGCCAAATTTCCTACCAATTGGGTCCCACTTTCCTGCATAGGTACTCTAGAAGGTGCCCTAGGCCCTATGGCAGTGTCTATATGATGTCCCAACCGCAAGTGCATAAGGTCAAATTTTAAGGTTTTTTTTTATATTTTTTTTTCAAAAAAAATCCAAAAATTTTCAAGTTGGTTGAAACTTTGCCAGAACCCATTTTGAACCCCCTCGAACACATTGGCGTATTTTTTCGGATCGAAAATCGCCTAAAATTTACGAGTTTCCTATACTGAGTTACTATGGGAAAATGGGTCCGGGACCGAAATTTCGACGATGGGTGTCGTCTAACTCCTCTCGAAAAGTTAGATAACCTCCCAAATTTTTGCAGCAGAAAATGAAAAATTTTCCAGACTTTTTTTTGTGCACCCCCTTATCCGGTGCGGTGGCGGTCTTTATGGTGCGGTGTGTGGGTCTCTCCGCGCGGTGTGCTGTTCACACACAACCGCCTTCTTTTATTTTATTTTATTTTTTTGAAGTGCGTGTGCAGTGAACTAAATGATGTACAGCTGTGAGATTCGCAACGAATTCAATGCGTGTGCAGTGAACTAAATGCATGTGCAGCAAATTCAAAATGTTCAATCTTCATGTGTGTGTGCAGATTTCAGTTTCTCTACAAGTGCAGGTTTAACAGAGAACTAAAATGCAGGTTTAACAGAGAACTAAAATGCACAAAATTAATGATACAGAAAACTAAACTAAGCTAAGAACAAAAAATAAAACGAACATGCAAAAAACTGAAATTGTAAAAATTTTCCTTAAACAGAATGACAGAAATGCAAAAACAGGCCTCTCTTTTTCGCACACAAATTGAAATTTGCAGGTTTAGCGCCTACCTCCAATCCTTCCCGTGTGTTGAATCCTTGTCCTGACCTCGAGGGAGAAGTGTAGCTAGCCAATCGCACTCAAATTGCAAGACAAATAAAGAGAATTTAACAGTAGATTAGTCTTAAATAAGTACCAAAATTAGTCCCAAAGCCTACTCTCCTATCCAACAGTTTTGCAACCGATTGGAGCTTAATAAGGAGTGGTAGTGTGTGTACGGTGCTCAACTAATGTAGGCACTTGCTCCCCGGCAGTGGCGCCATTGTAGAGCGGTTCTCTCTACCGTGCAATATAGTGCTCATAGAGTACTACCGATCGACAAATGTGTTAAGAAACACAATGTCAATCCAAGGACTCGACCCGATTAGTGCATGAAGGCTTATCCCATGAGGGAGAGTTCACATACACAAACCACCACTTGACGATTCAACCATTCAACACCTCAATCCATCTCTCAATCCCTTAAATCCACTACACTAAACAAGAGAACAAGCAATGCATAGCAATCTCTTAATCCCATTCAAACATTGATTAAATCTTAGCTTTCCCTAATGCGTGCAAACCCATAAGCGTGCATCTACTAACCCGCAAGCTTATAGAGAGAGTCTATCCATGAATAACTCATTGCCAATGAAGTGGCCAAGAGCTTGCATCAATGGAGACTACACACACACACTACAAGCATGCAGCATACACAAGAGAAAGAAAGAAGCATTCAACTAATCATAGATTAATCTACTTCAATGATGCTAAAACAGATTAAGAGAAAGAAGTGGAGTTATACTCATTGGAGCTTGATGCTCATTAGAGTACAATAGAGAGAGAGTTAGAGAGCTGCCATAGCTTGAGAGCTCAAGAGCTTCCCTCAATAGCTTATGAGAATGGCAAAAACGTCCATTTTCTTTAGCTATTTCTCTTTTGTAGAGATGCCACTAACGCTGACCCTAGGCCTCTTTCACACATGGGCGGACAACCCCATAAGTGAGCCTTGCTTAATACACTTAGAACTCTCATTTAGAACCCACATTGGCCTAAAACGATTTACATTGCACTTCGGCACAAAAATATAGAAAAATTATGTGTGTCTTTATGTTCCCATGGCTACAATCCCGCTCTCTCGCATTAATTGCTTCCGGCCTCCTTCCATAATCCGTGTTCCCGTGAGTGTTCCCGTGGAACAATAAGGTTTGCGTGGAAGTGAAGAAATTAGATTGTGAAAATTTGTGTGTGTTGAAGTGTGTGTGAGTACTTGGTAATGATTGGAGGAAAGCTACACTTGGGTTTTTGTTTGATTTTGTTATTTTTATCACCAATTTTACTATCATGAGTTAGCAGTTGGTGATACTCCTTTTCTTATTTTTTTAAAAAAAATCATAAAAATCACAAAAATAAGGAGCCATTGGTTGAGTTTGTGACTTGCATTACATTCCTTTTGCTAGGCACAACCATTTTGGATTCATTAGGTAGGGAAATCACCCTCCAAATCCCTCAAAAAATCACTCTATTAGCTCGATTGACAAACGCATGAAAGTGTAGGAAAGAATTTCACGACATGAAATGTAATTAAATTTCACGACATGAAATGTAATTAAATTTCATGTCGTGAAATCCTACCCGGCTTAGTGTTAAAAATCTCAGGATTACCTTATTAAAGTTAGTGCATCTTATCCTGACACATGACTAACACAAAAAAGCTAAAAAACCTTATCTCGTGAAAAGGGTGCATTTCATAATGTGAAACGCATTCACATCTCACGGCATGAACTACCATCTCACGATGCGAGACAGGTTGAGTTCACGGACTGAAGGATTGTCAAAAGAGAGAGTCATAACTATGCTATAGTAATCTCCCCAACTCAGGTTAATGCAATTTTAGCCTGAAATTTCAAAGCGTGAAACATAAGTTGTTCACAATGTGAGATCCAATTCACAACGTGAAACCCATTTCATGACATGGAATGTTAGTTTGAGACAGAAAACCGAGCATAATAGTTGGAGTAGTGAATGGCCTACTGAGCTATATTCTCATGCACTTGAGGTCAAGAAAACTTATTGGAGACGACCCCACCGCTGACGACAGTGCATCTAATTACCGAGGATCTTCGTACTAGAAAAGTGTTGGTTTAGGTTGCTCGGTGGAGCACTCAATTGATTGTTGCAGCTTGGAGAAATTTGACCACTAGATCAGAAACCAGTAGTGAAGAATCCGCGGAAGAAGGACTAAGGTTTTTCAGAATTGGAGATAAGGGGAAACCTGCTTCTCCTGTGAAATCCAATGGCATATTTGATATAGCCAAGGGATTCTTTGGTCTTAAACCCGGCACAAAAGATGAAGCTTAATCTGCGAACAAGGGTCCATCTCAACGAGTGTGGGACACAGTCCAAAATAAGATTTAACAACACCTATAGCCCTAATGTCTAGCCCCAGGAACACTAACACCTTGAGACTTAGTGGAATTACTCCTAGGGTTAGGCAAGACAAGGAGAATGCTGTCAAATCAAGTCAAATCATCTTCCCCACATCTGAGGAAGTGGAGGTTGACATTAAGATGGCTGAAGAAGCAGTGTCAATTTGCAACTTCTATATGAGCTTAAAAAGGCAAGAGCTCGCACGTAGAATGGCGGCAGAATGGAGGGAAATTGATAATTTACTTCTGTTATGTGGCAAGGAAGCAGAAACATCTAGGGACACCATGGATAACATGTGTATTTGAAAGATCCTCGCCCCCTTCGCGTAACGAAGGGGGGGTGCTAGCAGCGGAAGTAGCACTTCTTGTGCGGGGCAGGACCTCTCACTCGGGGCCACACCCATGGATATCCGGACAAGAGACTAATCCCTCGGTTCTTCTGAAACCGAACCCGAAAAAACTTTCCTTGCCCAGAAAGCACGGGCAATTCCTCCATGATATTTTTACTCTAACGTAGTCAAGGTCATCACTGACCAAACTGATCCGACCGAACCTGTAAGTCACTTGGTGAGATCAAGGAAGAAACTTACACTTGGATCATAGAGACCAATGCTTTTTTCCTCATTGAGAAGGCATAGTCGTTGATTCTTTTCCATAGAACAATTACTATCCGGGATTTACTTCATCTATCGTACCATAACAGAATTGAGTCTCATTTTAGGGATCCATCAGTCCAAGCCTAACCCCATCCAGTCCCGTGGGTTAGCCAACCGCCCACTGTAATGATGAGATCCAATTAGAAATTTGGTTAGGTTTTTCCCCGGGTACCAGGGAAAAGAGTTCCCAGGCCCCCTAGTCGGATTTTCATGCAAACTTCAAGCTAGTCACACCACTTACACACCCAATATGAAATTGCCTGTTTCACTGATTTAGCTATCTTTAAAACAATCTTTTAATGAAACCATAGAATCACTGATCATAATCCTCCAAAATATTCGGTTGAATTCTAATTTCCAATCATTCCTTCATCAGTGTACCTATGGCATCATTGGCAACCAGAACGCTCACCTCCTATCCACTCAGGGGCCTTTTCAATAGTTCCTAGCTCATAGTACCCGGCAATATATTCACTTATAAAAATCCAAATGGAATCTCTGTTGAAGATGAGCAAGATCAACCAACAGATCCATATAAAAGATCAACCAACAGATCCATATAAAAGAGCCATGGACTCATTTGTTGAGGACCAGCAAGGTCAATCAACCAGATCCATACTCGGTTTCAGAAAACAACTCTTACTCCTTGTTCCAATATCTTCCCCGATGCACATGTGGGTATCTTCGGTGACCCAAAGCCCGAGCACCGTATGGTCAGCACCCTCTAAGATCCTTCGCAGGTCACCTAGTGCTTCACTCATAGGCCACTTCCTTGATCCCTCATCCACTGTACCGGAAGCTCACCATTTAAATCGAACCGAGGCTGGTCAAGACCGACCTTGCTACACTAGACGTCTTCTCTATGTCAGCTGTTGCAACTTTATCAGTTAGGTCTCCAACACAACCTCATTCACAAGACGGTCAAAATGCTTCCCCAGTATTCTTGACATAAAACAGTCATTTAAAAACAGGTCATAAATACAGTTTCTATAATGAGCTCTCGTCTTTCCACATTGTTTCACATCAATCCACATTACTTAATCCACATCCAATTCATACGTATTCCCATTCTCATCCAATCACATCATTTTCCACCTCATCACATCTTTCCTCATTTATCCTTATCACATCTCATCCACTCGCATCTACCCATATCCACATCACATCACATCCATTTCACCTCACATCTCATTCATTCACATCTATCCCGATTCACATCCCATCACATCACATCACATCCATTTCACCTCACATCTCATTCATTCACATCTATCCCGATTCACATTCCATCACATCTCATCCATTCACATCACATCTTATTCATTCACATCTATCCCGTTTCACATCACATCACATCACATTCATTCACATCACACATCATCCATTCACATCTATCCCAATTTACATCACATCCACTTCACATCACATCTCATTCATTCACATCCGGATTCACATCTCATCCATTCACATCCCATATTATTCATTCACATCCCGATTCACATGACATCACATCTATTCATGTCTATCACATTTATTTACATCACATCCATTTACATTCATCATATCACATTCATTTACATCACATCCATTTACATCCATCACATTCATTCTCATTACCATCCCATCACATACATTCTCTCCACATTACATCACATCCACATCATGTCTCATTCATACACATCTCATCTCATTCATTCTCCATATCCATCCAATCGTTCACATGTACGACTATCCACATCTATCCATACATTCATATCTATCACTTCACATCCACATATATTCATGTCACATCACATCTCTTTACAACATCACATCACATTCTTTCACCTACACATCCACATCACATCTCTTTACACAACATCACATCATATTCTTTTACCTAAACATCCACATCCATTCTTTCACATACACATCCACATTCTTTACATCACATCACATTCTTTCACATACACATCCACATCCATTCTTTCATATACACATCCATGTACTTCTCATCTCACCCTTTTTCATATTCTCTCATCTCATTCTTTCACATACACATCCATTCTTTCACATACACATCCACATCCATTCTTTACACATCCACATCCATTCTTTCACATACACATCCATTCTTTCACATACACATCCACATCCCTTCTTTACACATCCACATCCATTCTTTCACATACACATCCACATCCATTCTTTCACATCCACATCTACATCCACATCCATATCCACATCCACATCCACATCCACATCCATGTATTTCTCATCTCACCCTTTTTCATATTCTCTCATCTCATTCTCATCTCATCATTCACATCCACATCCACATCCATTTTTATTACATCACATCTTATCACATCCTATTTACATCTTATCACATCCTATTTACATCACATCTTATCACATCCATTCACATCCTATCGCATCCCATTTTCATCTTATCACATCCATTCACATCTTATCACATCCTATTTATATCTTATCACATCCATTCACATCCTATCACATCCCATTTACATCTTATCACACCATTTATATCTTATCACATCCCGTTTATATCTTATCACATCCCATTTACATCTTATCACATCTGTTCCACATCCTATTTCCATTTAGTAGTTTTTACTACTTTGATACTACTGATAATGGGACTTTTTCTAAATTTTTGCCAATTGCTTGGCCTAGATAAAGGTTCTTTTTCTTGATGACTATTTCCATATTCCTTCTCAATTGCTCAATTGAAATATATTCAATATTCCTCTTTTGAATAAAAGAATTCATGGGATTTACAGAAATCAATTCTACCCATATTTTCACTTTTGATAATTAATACTAAAAATTTCTCTTTTCTCATTTAATTTCTTGGACCTCAATTATCATGGGAATTCCTCTTTTTGCATTGCATTCAATGTCGTGAGAATTCCTCTTTTATCAATCAAATAATTCTCATAAAATATCCACTAATTCAATATGCTAGGAATTTCACTTTTTTCATTTAAATGATTGAATTTCAATGTCATAGGAATTTCTCTTTTATCATTTGAATATTTCTCATAGATAAAATAAATTTATCTAAAATTCATCTTTGAATTTAAATAAAATATCCATTAATTTCAATATGTTAGAAATTTCTCTTTTTCCATCTAAATGATTGAATTTCAAATGTCATAGGAATTTCTCTTTTATCATTTAAATATTTCTCATAGATAAAATAAATTTATCTAAAATTTATCTTTGAATTTAAATAAAATATCCATTAATTCCAATATGCTAGGAATTTCTCTTTTCCCATCTATATGATTGAATTCCAATTATGGTGGGAATTCCTCTTTCCTCATTTAAATTTATCTATGTAAAAAGATAAATTTAATTAAATTTTCTCTTAAAAATTAAATAAAAATCTCCATTAATTTCATTATACTAGAAATTTCACTTTTCTCATTTAAATGATTGAATTTCAATTATGGTGGGAATTCCTCTTTCCTCATTTAAATTTATCTATGTAAAAAGATAAATTTAATTAAATTTTCTCTTAAAAATTAAATAAAAACTTCCATTAATTCCATTATACTAGAAATTCCACTTTTCTCATTTAAATGATTGAATTACAATTATGGTGGGAATTTCTCTTTCCTCATTTAAATTTATCTATACAAAAAGATAAATTTAATTAAATTTTCTCTTAAAAATTAAATAAAAAACTCCATTAATTTCATTATACTAGAAATTTCACTTTTCTTATTTAAATGATTGAATTCCAATTATGGTGGAAATTTCTCTCTCCTCATTTAAATTATCTATACAAAAAGATAGATTTAACTAAAATTCTTCTTTAATTTTTAAATAAAATATCCATTATTTTAGTATTCCAAAAATTTTTCCTTCCTCATTGAAATACATGGATTTAAATTGTCATGGGAATTTCTCTTTTATCAAAAAAATGAATTATTAGAAATTTTTCTTTTTCTAAATTAATTGTTTATGCATAAACATTAAAAGTAAATTTTCCATGGTTATGATGAGAATTATTCAATTAACCTAGGATGATTAATCCTAGAATATGGTAGGAAGTCCTCTTTTCATATTATGCATGAAATTGATTTATGTGTTAATTTTTTAAAAATTTTACCATAGCTCCGTTGCTCTATTACTGATAATTTTTAATAATTTTGAAAGTATAAAGTTTTGGTAACTATCATTTGGATCAATATCCAATTATGGACTTGATTCCTAAGTTTTTCATAATTTAAATAACATAAAAGCATTAAAAAGCCACTTCTTTGGCCTCTTATTTGACAAGCATAGAAATTACTTTTAGATTTGAGAATTGCTTCATGAGAAGCATCATTTGAATATAGAATTGGTCATAGGAATGACCATTCTTTGGGAGAGAGAGAGATATGCTTAAAAAATATTTTAATTTAAGCATAAATGAAAACTTTATGTGTTTAATTATTAAAATTCATTAGAGAGCATTAAAGAGCCATTCAATTGAATACTTCTCAAGCTTGAGAGGGGTTGAGAAGTAAGAAACATTCAGAGATTAAGAAAAAGATCATAACATCACACTTTACCTCTTATTTTGCTTGATTCTTTAGTCTAAGGAGAGGCCCCCAACCAATCAATTGGTTTAGTATGTTGATGAAGACTCCCAAGAAGGTTGAAGAGAGAGAGAAGCTCCAATCTCTCCAAATTGTAGAGGATTTTTAGAGGATTGTAACATACCCATCGTCACTAATAAAGAAATGTTCATGTAATAGATAAATTTATGAGTTTTATGTTATAAAAAGCAATGATTTTATTATTTGAGTCATTTATACTTAGAATCTTCAAATTATGAGCCCAATATTAGAATTTGCACGTGATTTTATCCTAATATAGGATTTTACAGCATCCAAAACGGACACCAGATCAAGCTTATACGCAAATTTAAGTCATTTTAGTTAAAAAGCGATGACTTTTAAACCTTAATAAATGCACAACCGGGCGTCCTATTGACAAACGGTCTGAACCCCAACGACCAGGAGAACCTCTCGGACACCCCAAAAAAAATGCCCCTCGGGACGGTGCGGCACGTAAATCGAGACGGGTGCCCCAAATTTGGGGATCCCACCCCAAAATTTGGACCGTACACACTTACTAGGACGCCCATACGATGGCCGCACAAGAACCAAAGGACTGCTGCCTACTGTGTGGTCCACACGTACCCCTACGTGGACACGCATGCTGCCTCAGACCAGATAAGATACATGCATACCACTCCTTTCCTTGACAACTGACACCGTACCTTTTCCCTAGACCCATGCAAGCCACTGATCCATAGCCTTTGATGGTACACCGTCCTTTCGTCCTTGCTTTGCGCAGCGTCCGTACCTGTACCCCTCAGCTATATAAACCCCCGGGGTGCTCCACAGGCTACACGCATCTCTACGCAGCGTATGCCCTAATGTACCATCGTCCGTACCGCCCTCCGTCCCTGTGCAATGTACTTGCTGTAGTACATCTGCCCCTTGCAGCCACCCCTCTCACACCCCCTCATTTGCATCTTTTCAAATAAGCCAATTTTCCTCCATCCCCCTCTTGGGAGGCAGTGTCCTTAACTCTTCTCCCCCCCGTGTGAATAGACTTACAGCAGCCCTCAGCCCTTCTCCCCCTTATGCAAAACGTTTTTGTCTTAAGGACATCTCACAATTCCCCCCCCCATTTGCGTAGACTTTAATAAGAGGTTTTTACCTTAAGAAAGGATTCATGCGCTATAGTCTTTTTCTCATATGGTGAGCAAACGATCTCAGAGGTTTTTGCCTTAAGAAAGGGTTCATGCGCTATAGTCTTTTGCTCATACGGTGAGCAAACGATCTCAGAATTGAGATCCAACTGACGTTTCGACTGCAGCAGTGAGCCCTACAAGTCGACGTCCAAGATGGCCCTATCCCAAAAACGTCAGAATATTACCTCGAGAGGAGCGCGCAACAACGAGATTAGGGAAGATGCTCCCGCGGCTCCAACCCTCTCTTTCCAAGCTCCTCAAGGAAATGGTGGCCAGGTTAGCTTGGTTATATTTTAAAGAAGATTTTTTTTATATTAGTGCTAATAAATGTGTATCTTTTCCTTTTAAAATAATGACATAAAATTGTATGAAGTTACGAATTGTGTGATGCTGTATTCAATAAATTGCATTGAAATTGTTATCTTTAAAGAGAGTGAGTTTTTCTTGGCTTCGATGCTAACTCCGTTCCGTGCTTGTGTAGCCGGGCGGCGTTCGTTATCAAAGCCCGGGAATGGCCCAAGGTATCCCTCATACCTTTGGGAGAATAAGGTTCACCGATTCAGGCGCGAGATTATAATGCTGCCTAGTTCTGAGGGCCCAGGCTAGTGCGGTGAATAAGCCCACCCTAGTGTGCAGACATCCCTCTGAGGGGCGAGAGGATCGAGCGATGGAGCTTGAGAGGGTGACAGGGCGGCTTGAGTCCTCGCTAGCGGCCGACGATGAGGTGTATGGTCCCGTAGGGTTTTGCCCAGCATGTAGATACTAGAAGGCTGAATTCTAGATCATCGGCAGAATAAAGGAAAAGAATAAGAGAGCCAGTTTGGCTAGTATGGAATTGATTCATGTATAAACTTTATATATATATATATCTTGTCTTTGGCATGATTGTATTGTGTAAAAAGGCTGTCTTAACAAACCTTGTGAAAAGGGCTTTAATTAAGGAACATGTTTATTTATGTCAAACAGTGTGGTAGGAATTAATTAGAAAACAAATTAACGCGTGAGTAGGGAGGATGGAATGCCCCGATGGCACCATCCTACGAACGGGTGGACCCGATTAGTTGGGTAGCTTTCCACCCAACAGATTAAGTGAAAGCCCTACGCTAGATAATTAGGTTCTTGGGCAACTCTATTCTAGAAGACTAGGTCAGCAGTTGTGCCTTGCATGGATGAGGAAAAAAGCGTTGCCTCTAGAAATCAAGTCTAGTAGTTGCCCGATTTATAATAAATTACCCTATGGGTGATTTGACTTTTAGAAGATCATGCTTCCCCTGCGAGATAGGACTAGGTCTTACCTATGAATCATATCCTTGAATCTCTACATGGTCAAGGTGTCAATAAATAGGAAATTTTTCCCAAGTTAAGACTTAGTGGACTATCTTAAGTGTTTCCCCTATTTTAGAAGGGGGGAACCTTACAATTGGTATCAGAGCCAAGTTAGCTCCTAGTAATTGCCATTTAAGGACTGTTGCAACAATGAATGTTTTACCTAACATAATGCTAATTAATAAAAACATCCTACTAAAACAAACAAGTTGAGTTGATGTTTGAATGATTGTAGGAAGAGGAAGATGCCTACTCGAAGTTTCTAGTTTTCCAATGCATCTTCGTCGAGACTGCTAGTCACTCCTCAAATTTCGAGTTCCGTGACACCATGGTGCAGATACTAGAGAAGATGTCCCTCCCTCATTTCTCTTGTATTGAAAGAGGATGGGGTAGAGATTTCTGGAGTCGTAGGCCGAGATATTTCTTCATCCGAGCAGATCGAATTGGGAACCTTACAACCGACCTAAAGCGGATTCGTTGGATTGAAAAGTTGAAGATGATCTGTTTATTTTGGTTCGTCGGTACCCCCAGGGCCGATGCCTCCGTGAGACTATAGATGGGATTCGCATACCTCAGGATCACTGGGTGTATGACCAAGTGATGCAGATCTTACCTGCTGCTGATAGAGTAGCTGTGTTGGGATGTACCCCAATCCAGAGTCTAGCACCCTTACCATCAGTTTTTAGAGTCTTAGACACTATAGCGGAACCCCCATATTTCACCTATGTGGACCGCTCTACCCTTATGTCATAGTCAAGCTTAGGAATTTCCCTTGATAGCAAATAAGACTAATTATATTAGTCTCAGATCTTTGTAATAAACTCGTCCTTGTAAATATTTGGAAATAAAATGATTTCAATGTTTTACTCTCCAAAAATAAGCGTTGTGCATATATGAATCTTGTAATCTTAAAATTATTTTTACAATGATGGCCAGGACGATCACCCTCCACTTCCCAATATGCTTTACACTGATACCTAGGAGAAGAAGCTCCTGCTCAAGCAAATGCAACCTCCCTCCTTTAAAGGAGAAGGTTCAAAGGTTGAGAAGGATGCTAAAGTCTGGATTGAGGCGATGGACGATTATTTTTCTATCGGCCGGTACTGGAGTAGCAAATCAGTCTATGCTTGCACAGTTTTGCCTCATCGGAGATGCTAAACTCTGGTGGAAACAGTGATGCCGTGACAAGGAAGTCACCGAGCATTCTCAAACATGGGAAGACATCAAACAGGCAGTGAAGGAAAGATATCTTCCCCCATCCCATGAATCCATAAAGATGAATGAGTTTTTTAGTCTTAGGCAGTGCAGCTTAACTCTTGAGGACTACTATTCCAAATTTATCACTCTTCGAAAGTATGCCCCAGCTATGACTACTTCCCAGCAAGTGGCTCGTTTCTGCCAAGGGTTAAATGAACCCTTAGACTCCCGCCTTGAAGCAATGAGGCCAAGCACATTACAGGATGCTCTCATACGAGCAAAGCCCCTTGTGAAAGAAAGGAAGACTGACAAACATAAGTATCAAAAGAGATCTTACCCTGAGGCAAATCCTAAAGATCAACCCTACAAGAAACCCCAACAAAATTTCCCCTACTACAACAGAGGGCGACAAGGCAACTCTTTTGTCCCCAGCTCCTATGCTGCTTCTTCCAGAGAAGGCCCTCTGTGTTTTGAGTGCAATGAGCCGGGACACTTTAGAGCCAACTGTCCCAAGATGGCAACATCATTTCCCCTAGGTAGCAGAGGAAATCAAGGCCATGGAACCCCTATCCACCAAGGTGCAAGAGGCGGTGGGCGTGGCAGAGGCCGCGGAGGAGCAGTTGCTAGGACCGCCTGTATTATAAGTGAAGAATCGACCTTGGAAATGGCTGATGAAGAGCGCACCACCTTCCATGCGGCAGTAGAACACCAAGGTCTGAATAAACAATTTGGTGTAATCCAAACCCCAGCCACTCATCACGGTAAGCCATTTCAGCTTTTGATTGATTGTGGCAGTACCCATTCATTTCTTTCTCCTAGGTGTTTGCAAAAATTAAGCTTGAGTCAAAAAACAGCTAGAAGGTGACTGTAGAGTTAGCCAGTGGGAAAGAAGTAGTATCTCGCCACTCTATAGGAAACCTTGATTTTGAGCTGGGTAATGAGCAAACTCATGGCCACTTTAGAGGCTTGCCATTAGGAATTTATGATGGAATCCTTGGGATGGATTGGTTAATTGCAAACAAAGCTATCATTCATTGTAACCAGGGGAGTATCACTTTTGAAAATGAGCATGGCCAAGTAATATCTGTTCAGGGGATAATAGGAAAACCTAAATGTAGGGTAGTCAAGGCAAAACATCTTCTCAAGGGAACACGTAAGGGTCAGCAAGTTTTCTTATTCAAGCTCAACAAAGCCATTCAACCTAGTATGGAGACAGAACCTTCTTGGCTCCAAGAATTCTCTGACATCTTCCCTGACGAGCTTACAGGGCTACCGCCTCCTCGAGAAGTCGATCATGAAATCGAGGTGATCCCTGGAGCTCAACCCGTCTCAAAAACACCCTATAAAATGTCCCTTCCTGAAGCCATTAAACTTAAAGAGCAACTTTCCCAACTCATTGAGCAAGGATTCATACGCCTGAGTAGCTCTCCTCAAAAAAAGGACGGAACTCTCCACCTCTACATAGATTATCGAGGGCTAAATCAAGTCCCTGTCAAGAATAAGTATCCTATCCCTCGCATCAACAAACTTCTTGACAGGCTTCATGGGGCCAAAGTCTTCTCAAAAATAGATTTGAGGTTTGGTTACTATCAGATCAAAGTCAAGGAAGCAGATATACCCAAGACAGTCTTCAATACCCGTTATGGCCACTATGAGTTTACTGTAATGTCATTCGGGTTAACCGATGCTCCTGCAACCTTCAACCGCCTAATGCAAGATATATTACGTCCTTACTTGGATGAATTTGTGCTTGTTTTCTTTGATGACATCTTAATCTACTCCAAATCAATGGAAGAGCATGAGGAACATGTGCGTAGAGTTCTGCAGTTGTTGCGCAAACACAAACTCTATGCCAAGAAGAGCAAATGTACCTTCTTTACTCATTAAATTGAGTATCTTGGATTCATCGTCTCCAAAGATGGCATTTCAGTAGACCCCGCCAAGGTTAAGGATATTCTAGAGTGGCCACCCCCTAAATCAGTTCGTGAAGTTCGTGGGTTTTTGGGAATCACGGGATAGTATAGGATTTTTATCAAAGATTATGCCTTGGTAGCTGCACCTTTGATGGATCTTCTTAAGCAGGATTGCAAAATAGTGTGACTGCCAATCCATCAAAACAGTTTTGATCAGCTCAATGTCATTATTGCTTTTGCCCAGTCCTGAAACTTCCTGATTTTGCCAAGGAATTTGAAGTGGTTATTGATGCTAGTAGTCTAGCACTTGGTGGTGTCTTAGGCCAAGAAAGAAGACTAGTCGCTTACTTCCCACAAGCTGAAGCAATATGAAGCAAATTATGCCACCCATTATTTGGAGCTCTTAGCAGTTGTTCATTGCCTCAAATTATGGAGACATTATCTCTTGGGGGGAAAATTCCAGCTTGTAACTGACCACAAAAGTCTAAAGTGGATCTTCACCCAGCCTAACCTCAACATGCGGCAAAGGAGATGGATTGAAATTCTACAAGAATATGACTTCGACATCAAATTCCGCCCTAGGAAAGATAATGTGGTAGCAGATGCACTTAGCCGCAAATCTTTCTTGAGTGCAATTTCAATGCTGCCAAATAATCCCATACTAGTCAAAGTGAAAGAAGTCTCATCTCATGATCCAGATTATCAGAGGATGATGAAGTTAGTAGAAGAAGGGGGAAATTCAGACAAAGAGAAGAATCTAATCAAGGGATACTCCACTCATGAAGGAAGCCTCACAGGCTATGTATCCCTAAGGATCTTGCTTTAAAGAAACTAATCCTCCATGAAGCTCATGATAGTCTTGCTCTGCAGGACACCCAGGCTATGCAAAAACATTAAATGCCGTAAGAAGGAGCTTTCATTGGGCAGGCTTGAAAAATGATGTCCTTCGGTACTTGAAGCAATGTCTCTCATACCAAAGGATCAAAGCTGAAAGGGTCAAGATGCCTGGAAAACTTCAACCCTTGGATATTCCCCAAATGAAGTGGGAGTGCATTAGTATGAATTTTGTCACAAGTCTCCCCACTGTTCAAGGAGGATATGACTCCATTTTGGTAGTAGTGGACTTACTTACCAAAGTAGCTCACCTTATACCAGCAAAGAAGACCTTCAAAGCTTCTGATGTTGCTCGAATATTCATCAAGGAAGTCCTCAAACTTCATGGTCTCCCAAAAAGGATAGTAAGTGATCGGGATTCTAACTTCACTTCAAAGTTCTGGCAATCCTTATTTCAAGCCCTGGGAACTCAACTTTGCTTTAGCACAGCTTATCATCCAGAGATTGATGGCCAGACTGAGAGAGTCAATCAAGTAATTGAATACATTCTCAGAGCATATTGTGGACGGGAACCAAGAAGGTGGATTCAATACCTTCCTCTAGTAGAATTTGCCTACAATACATCTTATCATCAGAGCATAGGAATGTCACCATTCAAAGCACTCTATGGGCAAGAATGCTTGTCTCCTCTAAATTTCTCTGATCTGACCATAAGAGTGGAGGCATACAAAAAATGCTCGAAGAGATGGAGGAACAAACCAAGGCAATCCAAAAGGATATTAAAGCTGCCCAAGATCGACAAAAGCATTATGCTGACACCAAGAGGTCTGAAAGGATCTTCAAGGAAGGAGACAAAGTTCTTCTACGAGTGTGACCCAAACAAAGTTCTCTATCACTTGGAAACTATAAGAAACTCAGCCCTAGGTATTGTGGTCCCTATACAGTTATCAAGTGTTTAGGTAAAAGTGCCTATAAACTCCAGCTCCCAGCCCATATCAAAGTCCACAATGTATTTGATGTAAGTTTGTTAAAACCATATGTACCCAGTCTCGATCATATTCTTGATGATGAACAAGTTGTAATCCCTACTCAAGGAATCCTTGAATTACAGCCCAGTAGCATCATAGATTCTAGGGAAAGGCAACTCCGGAATAGAACTCTTGTAGAACATCTAGTACAGTGGAAAGATTACCCTGAAGAGGATGCAACTTGGGAAGATGAAGCTACACTCTTAAAGGATTATCCCCAATTCATGACAAGATGAGGACATCTCGATTTCTTTAAGGGGGGAAGGATGTAACATACCCATCTTCACTAATAAAGAAATGTTCATTATTAATAGATAAATTTATGAGTTTTTATGGTATAAAAATCAATGATTTTATTATTTGAGTCATTTATACTTAGAATCTTTAAATTCTGAGTCCAAATTTGGAATTTGCGTGCGATTTTACCCTAATATAGGATTTTACAGCATCCAAAACGGACACCAGATCAAGCTTATACGCAAATTTAAGTCATTTTAGTTAAAAAGCGACGACCTTTAAACCTTAATAAATGCACGACCAGGCGTCCGATTGACGAACGGTCTGAACCCCAACGACCAGGAGAACCTCCCGGACAAAAAAAAAATCGCTCCCCGGGGCGGTCCAACACGCAAATCGAGGCGGGTGCTCCAAATTTGGGGATCCCGCCCCAAAATTTGGGCCGTACACACTTACTAGGGCGCTCGTACGATGGCCGCACAAGAATCAAAGAACGGCCGCCCACTGTGTGGTCCACACATACCCCTACGTGGACACCCATGCTGTCCCAGACCAGATAAGGTACATGCGTACCACTCCTTTCCCTGACAAAACTTACACCGTACCTTTCCCCTAGACCCATGCACGCCACTGATCCATAGCCTTTGATGGTACACCGTCCTTTGGTCCTTGCTTTGCGCAGCCCCCGTACCCATACCCCTCAGCTATATAAACCCTCGGGGTGCTCCACAGGCTACACGCATCTCTGCGCAGCGTATGCCCTGTTGTACTGCCGTCCGTCCCTGTGCAGTGTACTTGCTACAGTACAGCCGCCCCTCTCACACCCCCTCATTTGCCTCTTTTGAGATAAGCCAATTTCCCTCCATCCCCCTCTTGCTAGGAGGCAGTGTCCTTAACTCTTCCCCTTCCCCCCCCCTGGCTCTTGCTAGGAGGCAGTGTCAACTCTTCTCCTTCTCCCCCTTTTGCAAAACGTTTTTGTCTTAAGGACATCTCACACTTCCCCCCCCCCCATTTGCATAGACTTTAATAAGAGGTTTTTGCCTTAAGAAAGGGTTCATGCGCTATAGTCTTTTGCTCATACGGTGAGCAAACGATCTCAGAATTGAGATCCGACTGAAGCGTTTCGACCGCAGCAGCGAGCCCTACAAGTTGACGTCCAAGATGGCCCCATCCCAAAAACATCAAAATATTGCCTTGAGAGGAGCGCGCAACAACGAGATTAGGGAAGATGCTCCCGATGCCGCTCCAACCCTCTCTTTTCAAGCTCCTCAAGGAAATGGTGGCCAGGTTAGCTTGGTTATATTTTAAAGAAGAGTTTTTTTTATATTAGTGCTAATAAATGTGTATCTTTTCCTTTTAAAATAATGACATAAAATTGTATAAAGTTACGAATTGTGTGATGCTGTATTCAATAAATTGCATTGAAATTGTTATCTTTAAAGAGCGTAAGTTTTTCTTGGCTTCAACGCTAACTCCGTTCTGTGCTTGTGTAGCTGGGCGGCGTCATTAGCAAAGCCCGGGAATGGCCCAAGGTATCCCTCATACCATTGGGAGAATAAGGTTCGCCGATTGAGGCGCAAGATTATGATGCTACCTAGTTCTGAGGGCCTAGGCTAGTGCGGCGAATAAGCCCACCCTAGCGTGCAGACATCCCTCTAAGGGGCGGGAGGATCGAGCGATGAAGCCTGAGAGGGCGACAAGCCGGCTTGAGCCTCACTAGTGGCCGACGATGAGGTGTATGGTCCCGTAGGGTTTTGCCCAGCATGTAGAGGCTGGAAGGCCGAATTCTAGATCATCAACAGAATAAAGGAAAAGAATAAGAGAGCCGGTTTGGCTTGTATGGAATTGATTCATGTATAAACTTTATATATATATATATATCTTATCTTTGGCATGATTGTATTGTGTAAAAAGGCTGTCTTAACAAACCTTGTGAAAAGGGCTTTAATTAAGGAACATGTTTATTTATGTCAAACAGTGTGGTAGGAATTAATTAGAAAATAAATTGACGCGTGAGTAAGGAGGATGGAATGCCCCGATGGCACCATCCTACGAACGGGTGGACCCGATTAGTCGGGTAGCTTTCCAACAAATTAAGTGAAAGCCTACGCTAGATAATTAGATTCTTGGGCAACTCTATTCTAGAAGACTAGGTCAGCGGGCTGTGCCTTGCATGGATGAGGAAAAAAGTGTTGCCTCTAGAAATCAAGTCTAGGAGTTGCCCGATTTATAATAAATTACCCTATGGGTGATTTGACTTTTAGAAGATCATGCTTCCCCTGCGAGATAGGACTAGGTCTTACCTATGAATCGTATCCTTGAATCTCTACATAGTCAAGGTGTCGATAAATAGGAAATTTTTCCCAAGTTAAGACTTAGTGGACTATCTTAAGTGTTTCCCCTATTTTAGAAGGGGGGAACCTTACAAGGATAATAGAAAATATCATTATTTTAGTATAATGTTAGCATAGTATAGTTCACAGATTTTTTTACAAAGGACTAAGGATCTATTTATAGTAGGTGAGGGAGGCCTCTAACCAAGTCCAACTAGGTTCTAGAATTTTCCAGGTTCAGTTTGGCTGAATTTGGACAAGATTTGGACCTAGTTTGGCTCCCTTTTGATTTGGTTAGATCCAGGAGAGAGGAGGGATAAAAATATCACAATATTTTTGAGTTAAAAACTCCACCATATGTGTGAAATAGGCACCTCCTTGAAGTGCCCCCTTCTCCTTACCAAGGTGTCAAAAATGTATCATTGTATCCAAAATATCTCATTTTTTTAGTAATAAACCTTGTACTCAGTCAACTCTTCATCTTATGTGGGCATTTACTCATTTTTTGGTATTTTCTTTTATTCATTGGATTTATCTCCTCCCCACACTTGGATTGATCCTATTGGCCCATAGGAACCTTAATTGGACCATAATCCAAAAATTTCTGAAAATCTAGACCCTTAGGCTAAGGTCCTTTATACCTATTTTCAATTAATTCCAATTGCACATTGGAAAATTCTTTCTTAATTTCTATTTCAGGGGAAACCAATTTAGACACTAGGAGGATTTTTATATCCAAAAATATCTCAATTTTGGATTATCTCCCTCTAGACATTTTCTCTCTCCAGGCCAAAACAGGGTAAAACAAGATCTTTCTTTTATTTCAGAGAAGGGAATAATTATAAGATCAAAAGGGGAGGTTCTTACTCCTTTACATCTCAAAATCTGGAGGGAGGAATCTTACAGTATTGGAATGACTGAAGGAGGGATACCAGCCCTAGAACCCATACATGAGGAAACCAAGGTGGAGGAAGACCACGGAATGCAAGAAGAAGTAGACGATCAACCTAGGACATCTGCAATAGAAGAGGATCAGGTCTACACATGGGAGGAGATAAATGAAATGATCAATAATCCCACATTCTTGCAGAGCATGGAACTCTTAATTCAAAAAAGGTGAGATGAGGCCGCCAATGATGAGCCAAGTGATGAGGAATTGCCCGGGCCCAGCTTGGAGACCCGAATTAGATAGAAGGGCTTATGTAGGCAAAGGACGAGATCTAGGTAGGGGAGGATAGCTCCTCGAAGGTCAATAGTGGATCCCACACAGATCTAAATACAGCCACAAGGGCAGATTTGTTGAATATGGCCGCACAAATGGGTAGAGGCATGGTTAGGGAATTGGGCACTATCCTTGAATCCAAACCATCTCAGATGAAGCCACACATCATTTCGAAACTCATGCAAAAGTTCTCAAGAGATGGGGATCTAATCCAACACCTAGAGATTTTTGAGTCAACATGTGAAACTGTGGGCTAGTAAACGATGTGACCATGATACATGCCTTTTCTCTAACACTAGAAGGGAAGGCCCACCTGTGGTATATCGAACCTTAAAGCCTGAGGACAAAGTCAATTTCACTTGGCTTAAGAATGTGTTCATACCAAGCTTTGCTCAAAGTGGTGATAAATGAGTCCTATGGCTCAACTCCATAACATCAAGAAGAAAGAAAATAAATCCATATGTTTCTCAACTCAAGAACCTTAATTCAACATGCAAATCGAGGGAAAGGCTAACTGATGATCAGTTATCACAGTTAAAATGCAAGAAAAGTGATGAGCTATGGTGGATCAAATCCAAGAATCAACATCATTAGCAAGTGATTAGATGATGATTAAGAGAGATTAGTGAGAAATTAATTGATAGCTTAATGTAGGCATGGATACTCAAAAACCAACAAATTACTCATTAGGCCAATGCCTAAATTTATACAAGTTTGTCCATGATATGCTCCACTGATTTGTTCCTTGATTTGGTGCCACCTCCCCTACATCTGCTGGGGGGGACACCTCATCCTTGATTCACTCCACCTATTTTGCTTGATTCTCTCCACCACTTCACTTTTCCCAGAATATCTCCATCTTCTCATGCTACCCTTTATTCTCTCCCAGTAGATACCGCTACTCACTCATTTACAGACTCTCTTTTACAGCCTCTTGCTAAGGGCTTGTTCCCGCACACACCATTCACTTGTATATTTCAACACCTCCCCTCAAGTGAATAATCCTAGCACACATGGACCCTATACCAAGTTTCTCTCCTCTTACTTGGTAGCCCACGTGACCAGTGCCTCAAGTCCCTAACTCATAGTCCTTGACACACTCTCTCTCTATGTGTCCAAGGCTTACTATAAGTGCCCGTGACCTTGACTAAAGATCTCACACATACATCTACCACATGGCCTACATCATCGGTGGCTCAGAGCCACGTGGTTTTACTCTATTAGGGCAGGTCACATTGGGTTGTGGGGTTTCTCTCTCTTTCTCTCTCAGAAAATATGTTCTGACTCCACTTCCTTAGGAGTCTCCATGAAGTTTGCCGATGTCGATCCTTCTTCACTGGGTTTGTTGTAGCAGTCTCTTGCCATGTGTGTCCTGGCTTCCCATAGTTGTGGCAAGTGAAGGTCCTTCCTCCTCCCTTGCCTCTCCCTTGTCCTCATCCTCGTGAGAATCCTCCTCAGGTGTAGAATGTTTTTTCCTCTCCAATTGTTGGGTCCACCCCTTTCTTCTCTTCATTTGTCATCTTGTACTTCCACACTTGGAAGTTATGTGGTCGAGTATTTCACCAACAATTTGAACGGGTCTGTCACCCATTTTGACAACCAAAATGTCACATGATCAAAGCCAAATATACCTGCTCAGTGTTCAACCACACTTGGTATGCACCCACACATTAACCACTAATGTACTGCTTCACAAAATTGACCCAAACCTCGCTTTTGGCCACATGTGTACATACATTATCAACCTTACTATTTTTGGCCCAAAAATAATAAAAAACATGATATGTTTTCCGCTCTTTTTCTTCAATGCAGACTGTTTGTAGGTTTTGGAGCCTTCAAATCTTCAATTGCAAGTTGTACTTAATCACACCAAGCTCCAATGAACTTTGATTAGCTTTGCTACACCTTAATCAAGGTCAATTAGCACTAATTAATCTTAAAGACACCCAAAATTAGCTGAAATTGGCATTTGCAAGTCAAATTGAAGCTATTTGTTGCAGGTCATTTTTGCCTATTCCTCCCAAATGGAGCTGCTATAGCTCTTGCTAAGCCTCATACACACTCTATTGAGCTTAATTGAAGCTAAATAACACCTCAAGCAAGAGGTATTGGTCAATTTCACAAAGTACATGCTCTAATAACAGTCCACGCTGTTGCAAATCCTCTGTGGCAAGTTGTTTTTGATCTTCACGTCCATGTACAGCTACTGGTCTTCAATTTCAAGCACTTGTATTAGGCCTTAAACTAGGCCTTAATCCCTTCAATGAGTGCAAATGAATGATACCCAACTCACAAGAACCACCACAAGGAATTTCGCCAACAATTAGGGTTTCATTTTTGCTTAGTCACTAATTTGATGCCTTAGAAATGCTCAATGGCATCCAATACATTGATTTTGCACCTACAAGTGTCTGCGGTATAGCTCTCATAAGGTCTCACACATTACATGCCCTGTTTTTACAGCATTTGCAGCCCTTGTGCTTTAATTCAATGCTTGATAACCTCCAAAATGCATCAGTGTCATGCCAAAACAATGGTACAATTGCTCACTCCACTAGACATCCAATACATTTGCCCCAGAAATGAGCAACACAGTTCAAAGCTTCCATGGATACCTTAAAAAACCAAAATTTTTGATTGCTTGGGGTAGCCACTCTTTGACTCAAACCACTCTGTGAGTACCTACAATTCGCTAAGGGGGTCTAGCACTTCTTACCCGGTAGGTCAAGCTCTGTGAGTACCTACAATTCGCTAAGGGGGTTTAGCACTTCTTACCCGGTAGGCCAAGCTCTCAAATCTGATGCTAGTGTGTGCTCCACAGCTTCAATGGTGTTTCTTCATAGCTTCTTCTCCCTTCTTTCTCACAAATCTCACCAAACCTAATGAGCTAACCTGGCTCTAATACCAAGTTAAAATGCAAGAAAAGTGATGAGCTATGGTGGATCAAATCCAAGAATCAACATCATTAGCAAGTGATTAGCAAGAAAAGTGATGAGCTATGGTGGTTAGATGATGATTAAGATGAGATTAGTGAGCAATTGATTGATAGCTTAATGTAGGCATGGATACTCAAAAACCAGCAAATTACTCATCAGGCAAATGCCTCAATTTATACAAGTTTGTTGTCCATGATCTGCTCCACTGATTTGTTCCTTGATTTGTGCCACCTCCCCTACATCTGAGGGGACACCTCATCCTTGATTCACTCCACCTCTTTTGCTTGATTCTCTTCACCTCTTCACTTTTCCCAGAATATCTCCACACATCCTAGATCTTCTCATGCTACCCTTTATTCTCTCCCAATAGATATCTCTAACGTTTTCACTGCTACTCACTCATTTACAGACTCTTTTATAGCCTCTTGCTAAGGGCTTGTTCCCGCACACACACCCATTCACTTGTACATTTCAACAATTGCCCTATTTCTAAAGAGGAGTATGAGATCATAAGATGCATGATTATTTGGTACTGGCTGACTACTCTGGATACTTGCTATAAGTTGGCTATCGAGTATGAAGATAACATGCTTGAGTTGCCGGGTAACCAAAAGATGCCACGATAGCTTCAGTAGTACAACATCACGAGTCTCTAGTCATCAAGACGCGGGACCTAAAAACAAGCAAGTTGGCAACATGACAGTTCAAGAACTCGGTACTACCATCTTGGAGAAGCTAAAAGCCAGGGATGGGAGGGAAGCATCAAGGAATGCCCATCTCTACCCAATGGAGAGAATTAATTTGGTTCTGAATCTATAGATAGAATCATATGAGCACTGAATGTCCTCACCTAAGACCAAGGCAATTACTCTATTGTGCTCATTGTCAAAGACTAGGGAACCATGATACTGCCATGTGTAGATACCCGAGGATCCAACCCTTAGCACAATTGCCAGCACATGGAGCGCCACTAGCTTTACAAGCACCACCAATGCCACCCAACGTGGCTGCAGGACAACTGAATGGATCCTATTTACCGAGAGGAATGTTTAGAATGAACGAGATGATGCCATTATCGCCACCTGTTTTACCACCACAACCACCATAGGCCAAGATCAACCAAGTGTTGATTAAAGAACCCTTGGAAGATGGGGAAGCTATGCACAAAGTAGAAGTGAATAACGACTACTACGAGGAACCAATTGAGATCACACCAGAGTATTATGTCCTACAAAATAGTATGCCAGTATCGGTGTTTCAAACCACGCTACAAGGGAAAAGACACCATACAATGTTTTCATTGTGTAATGGACCTCATCGAGTAGTAGAGTGTCCGTTGAAAAATGTAGCTAATACTGGTCAATCTCACCTGATAGCGGGGCAGACCGACACCTTGCCAACTCTTTCCTGTGTCAAGTGTGGAGTTGATCATCTGATGAAGGATTGTCCATATCGCACCAATGGCAACGTGTTTGCATCTAACCATGCTACCATTAAGACTATAAGTGTGCAGCTTGGACATATTACATGCTAGTAAATGTCTTAACATGCGCACAAGCAAAATAGGTGGACAAAGGTAAAAACCTAGGAAATGTTATAACTTTTAAGACTAGGACAAGGAGAAGAGCAAAAGATGGGCAAGGGTGACACCTTGGTCGTAATTAAGGATGGATCTAAGGAAGATACGATTGACACTGGCTCCACCCAGTCAGAGGAAGGAGGCGATCTACTGCCAAGACTGGAGGAGCAGGCATAGGGAACCGCAAAGGAGAGACCAGCGACCCCCCAAGGGTGTTGAAGAATATCTAAATGCAGAGGAGGAAATGAGAAAGCTCAAAGAAGCTAAGGCCCTTGTAGAGGAGTGTCAATGCAACCATGAAGCCAAATTGAGGGCTAACAAGACTAGGGATACATTGTATCCACGGAATGAGTTGCTAAGAGAAAGAAAGTTGGAGGTGCCTGTCAGGCATTTTTTTGTAAAGGTGTTTTGAGTCCGTGTACATATGGGATGCATGGTGTGCAATAAAACTTTGCCCTGAATGCCCTGGGAAATGTACAGGCCGGGTTGTTTTGTAGTAAGCTGGTGTATGCACGTGTTTTTTTTCCGGAGTAGATGCTTGAGATATGGAAGTTTTATGGCAACAGTGCGGTGTGCAGATGAGCTATGAGAGGGAGTGTGTGATGTGTTAATAACGGAAGTGGTGGCAGTTGTGAACTTGTCTTTGTGTGATTGCTCGCCTGCTGATGTGATCGGGCTGGAGCTCGACAAGCTTCTATCATTATTTTCTGTGTTTGTGTTTAGACAATTGTAAGTTCCCCTCTGTACTTCGCTGATTGAGTTGCATATTAAGCAATAGAGGTGTCTCGTTTTTCCGATTTGAGCCTGTGGTGTGTGATGGTGGTGGATGGATGAGGGTATAGGAGTAGGGATATGAGGAAAGGTGTGGTCTGTTGCTGATTTTCTTTCCAGCTAGAGAAGCTGGTGGTGCCCCTTGTGCTTGTGAGTGTTCCGAAGGTGGTGAGTCAGTGAGCTATAGTGGCCTTCTTGTGTTCCTGAGCTACCTCACATCTTTCTGGTGCCCCCACTGAGGATTGCTCTGCTATTTTCTTCAGTTTATCAGGGTGTGTGCCCTAGGAATTGAGAGTTTCAGGGAAGGAGTTTTCTTGGATCTGAGGTGAAGTTTGGGGGTTAAAATGATGTCTTATCCAGAATTTTATGGTGGTCCTAATGAGGATGTGGCAGACTTCTTGGAAAGAATGGAGGTTGCATGCATAAGCAACCATATTAATGAGTCGGTACAGGTGTTGCGGC
Source organism: Cibotium barometz (assembly GCF_041138505.1). NCBI lineage: Eukaryota > Viridiplantae > Streptophyta > Polypodiopsida > Cyatheales > Cibotiaceae > Cibotium > Cibotium barometz. Next base: position 39,601,562 of record NC_141060.1, read on the forward strand.
TACTGAGCATTTGTTTGAAATGGGATGCAAGGACCTGGTACAGAGCTTATGAGGAGTCATTAAGGTTTGCTGTTCCACATCTTGATATGACTGAGAATGGATTAAAGATAGCACTAAGCAACAGGTTCAAGAAGGTAGAAGACCCCGACAAGGTTTGGCATGAGGTGCAAGCTCTGACACAAGGTGAGTTGGAATCAATTGATGATTATATCAAGAAATTTTCTTTGCTGTGGGAGACTTTATGCAGGGCTTTAGGGGAAGACCAGGTACCCCCTGACATGATGAAGAAAAACAAGTTTGTAGCCGGGCTTAAGAGGAGTATTCGCTGGAAAGTGGAATTGAAGAAGCCCAGGTCTTATGAGGATGCGGTGGAAATTGCTAAATCAAAAGATTGGAAGTTGCAACGGATGAATCAGCTGGGGATGATTCCAGTTGTTGCACAACCGGAGATTCATAGAGTGGAGGCTACACCCCTGAATGTAGTGATTGAGAGGATGAAGCCCAAGCTATGCAGATGGTGCCACAAGCTAGTCAAGGAGTACCTATGGTTCCTGCACGTTCTGATGAGGGATTGCGACAGGATATGAAACAGATGGTTGATCTTATGAAGAATTTGAGCTTAAATTTAATGGGAAGTACAGGTGGTGGACGTGGTAGAGGCAGAGGCAATAATCATGAAGGGGGAGATGGACAAGCAGGGTATAGACGTGGTCGCGGTAGGGGCCATCGTTTCATCCCTGCATGCTGGAACTGTGGTGAGCTTGGTCATCTGAGTACAGATTGTGATAAGCCTCAACGAATGGGTGGTGATATGTACCCACTACCTTCACAGTTACCTGACAGGTCAAATGATTATGGTATTGATATCAGGGATCAAGCAGGCCCCAGTGGAATCACGGCTGAGGAGAAGGGGAAGGCAAAGGTCATGAATGTTGTTACTCTGAAGAATGTTCAGGTGAGAGAAGAAGGGGATGTGATGCCCGTTGGCAAGCGCACAACGGATGAAAGAGAAGGAAAAGGGGTGGCTGGACCCAGCCGTAAAAGAAGGGGAAGCAGCAAGAAGGAGAAGATGTGAAAGTCAAAAGGAAACGGAAGCCTCGTAGAAGGTTCCAGGTGTCAGACTTCCCACTGGGGGATGGGCAAACCAGCTATGATTTGAAATCTGATTTGGTGAACAAGAAGGCAAACATCACCTTTGGGCAGTTGGTAGAGATGGTGCCAAAATTGAGAAGGCAATGGAAGGGACTTGTGAATCCAATGGAAAAGGAGTCAGAGAAGAGGTCAGTCAAAGTACTATCTTTAGAAGAGCTTCCAGATATTTGCCCTATTGTGGAGGTGTGGAGTAAAGGTAGGAACCTTGGTCAGGCCTATATAGATGGAGGAGCTCAAATCTGTGTGATTACCCAATCATGTGTGGAGCAGTCACGCTTGAGGGTGTCTGGGGTTTCTGGTTTTCGAATCAGGATGGCTAATCATCAAAAGGTAAAATGTCTTGGTATGATAAAGGAATTGGAAATTGAAGCTTTTAATGTCAAAGCTACTGTAGATTTTCATGTGATGCCTGCGGGTCTTGGTGCTTTTCCAATTATTCTTGGACGACCCTGGTTGCGAGTGGTGGGTGCAGTACAAGACTGGAGGTATGGGACCATTTCTTTGCATAATAAGTGGGGTAATAAAAAATCTTTTGAGATGCCTAGTAGGAGATCTTTGAATGATGTGTGGGAGAGGCCACAGGATTCAAGTGAAGAGGAAACTACCACCACTTCTGAATCAGAGATGGATTCATCGACTACTGCTTCTAGTGGAGAAGAGGCAGATGTGGCTTTCCTAATATCAGAGCAACAAGGTGATGAAGATAAAGAAGTGCATGAAGTGGGTGCTGAGGGAGAAGATACTATGGGGTCATATGAAGTGATCGAGGAATTACTGCAGCCAAAGATAGAAGTGAAGAAGAAGCAGGAGCTGATTGAAGGAATGCTGAGTCCGGATCTCTCGAGTGGAGAAAAGGTTAGATATGTTAATATGCTGTCTCATTTTCCAGAATTGTTTATCACCTCTTATAAGGAGATTCGAGGATTTAAAGGGCCAGATTTGAGGATTGAATTGAAAGAAGGTGTAAAAACAGTTAGGCAGAAGCTTCGCAGGATGGGAGAGAACAAATGCAGGCCCTGAGAGAGGAAGTTGATAAGCTGTTGAGTGCAAGTTTCATTACACCAGTGGATACAGCTAAGTGGGTAAGTCCTACGGTGGTGAGTCCAAAGAAAGATGGTAGGTGGCGTATATGTGTGGATTTTAAGCCTTTGAATGCTGCTACAAAGAAGGATTCTTACCCCCTACCTTTTTTGGATGAGATCTTAGATACTGTAGCTGGATATGAAAGGTATAGTGTTTGTGATGGGTATTCAGGTTATTTTCAGTTAAAGATTGCAGAAGAAGATCAGCGCAAGACGACTTTCATTACACCGTGGGGATGTTTCTGCTACAAAGTTCTTCCTTTTGGATTAATGAATGGACCAGCCTACTTTCAGAAAAGGGCAAATTGGGTATTATCTCCTTTTTTGAACAAGTTTGTGAAGGATTTTATTGATGATTTTTGTATATATAGCTCCAGGCAAGAGCATTGTGATAAGCTGGCTACAGTTTTTCAGCGTTATGATGAGTGTGGTGGTCAATTAAATCCAAAAAAGTGTTTTTTAGCTCAACCAAGGGTGAAGCTCTTGGGCCATGTTGTTTCAAAGAATGGTATTGATCCGGATCCTGATAAAGTCAAGTCTCTTCTTCTTCTTCCTACACCAAAGAATACAAGGCAACTGGCTACTTTTGTGCAAAAGGTGAAGTATATGGCTCGATTCATCTCTCTATCTTCACAGTTGTTATATCCTTTGCAGCAAGCAGCAAAGCATGATCCTTTGCATTGGACGGAGGAGTGTGAGGTAGTTTTCCAGAAAGTGAAAGAGGTGTTGGGTGCTATTCCTACAATGCATGCGCCTAACTGGGAACAGCTATTTTATGTCAATCCTTCAGTAGGTGAGGATGCAATTGGAGCTATGTTGTTACAGAAGGGGAAAGAATCACATTATATGCAACCAGTCTACTGTGCTAGCAGAGTAAAACTTGCCAGAGAAAGGTTGTTATCAGAGGTGGAACTTGTTATGGTTAGTGTACTATATGCATGTAGGCGGTTCCGCCATTACTTGCTGCCTCGCCCCTTTGTGTTTTTGACGAGCTACACTTTTTTGCCTCAGTTGATAAATGGCACAAATTTATCTAAGGCTATGATGAAGTGGGTGATTGAGTTGCAGGAATTTACTTTCTCATTCTTGTTGGTGGAAGAGAGTACCAGGGCTACCTTAGCTGATCTACTGACATATAAGGAGAGTCCTCTTCTTATAAAAGAGGAAACCATCAAGAAGCCAGTTGAGGATGCGGCTGAGTTGGTGAATGCACATTTATTATATTTTGATGGTTCTTACAGGAAAAGCCATGATGCAGCCTCAGGAGGTTTGGTGCTTTATGATCCACAGGGTTGCCTTGTTTTTAAAAAGGGTGTTAAGGTGGATGCACATAGCAACAATGAAGCAGAGTATCTGACTTTGGAAGTTGGATTGCAAATATGTTTGAAGCATGGTGTACACAGGATTCGCATTCGAGGAGATGCATTGCTCGTGGTAAAACAGGTATTGGGAGTTTGGAAGTCAAAGAATATGTTACTCAAAGAAATGTGTTTCAAGATTAAAGGTCTGTTGAAGGAATTTGAAGCTTGGAGTCTTAAGCATGTGGATCGAGGTCATAATGAGGAGGCTAATGAAGCAGCCCAGGGAATGATTGGTGAAGTTTTTGTTCTTAAAGTTCATGCATCATTTTATTGTGGCAGGGAGAATTTACAGGATGTTGAGGAGTTTTTGTTAACAGGGATGATTCCTAATGGTATTGACAAATCAAAAAAATATGGTTTCATCAGGAAAGCTGCAAGGTATGTGATGGTTGGTGATGCTTTGTATTTGAAGGGAATTGATTTGATAATGCGACGGGTACCTTGGAAGGAAGAAATCTACAAAATTCTTAAGGAAAATCATGAAGGAGCATGCGGTGGACATTTTGCCTCAAAGATTACCTTGCATAAGGTATTGCAGGAAGGTTATGTATGGCCAAGTGTACATAAGGATGTTAATCATTGGTGCAGGTCATGCAAACAATGCCAAGCTCACAGTAGACGGATATTAAAGCCTGAAATGAGGAAGACAATTCTTGCCTATGATGTTTTTGAAAAATGGGGAATTGATGCTGTGGGACCATTGCCTATTACTAGCCGAGGGAAGTGCTACATCTTGACTGCAGTTGATTACCTTTCTAGATGGGCGGAAGCAAAGGCAGTGAAACAAATTACTGCTAAGGAGGTGGCAAAATTTGTATATCAGGATATTTGCTGTAAGTTTGGTGTACCATTGGAATTGCTTTCTGATCAGGGTCCAGGTTTTAGAGCAGAGCTTATGGACTATTTGTGTACAAAGATGAAGATCAGTCGCAGTTTTACCACACCTTACTATCCACAGTGTAATGGCCTGAATGAGCGTTTCAATGGTGAATTGATCAAGATTTTATCTAAGGTGACAGAGCAACAAGGCAAGAATTGGGATCTGGAGTTGCCTGTTTTGCTGCCTTGTGGGCATACAAGACAGCAATTAAGACTGGTACGGGTTTCACTCCATTTCATCTTGTTTATGGGAAGGAAGCCTTATTGCCTATTGAGGTGGAGATACCAGCTGTTAAAATGTTGGAAAAGCTTTTGGAAGAACCTAAAGATGCCCTTAAAGAGCGGCTGTTATATTTACAAGAAGCACAGCTAAACAGGGATAATGCTTTGAAACATTATGAAGATATGCAGGCAAGGACATTGGAGAAGTTTAACAAGAAGATTAAAAGCAAAGGAATTATGAAGGATGATTTGGTATTACGTTATAATAGCAGGCTGGATAATTACTTTCATAAGAAGTTTCAAATTAAGTGGGAAGGACCTTTCTTGGTGATACAAGGATTTGCAAATGGTACCTATCAATTGGCAGATTTAGATGGGACTTTACATGCTTCCAGGGTAAATGGATACAGGCTGAAGAAGTATTATGCACGTTTGATGGTGATTGTACAGGATGCAGTGTCTGAAGATGTGATTTCAAATGAAGGGCAGTTTTTGGATATGGATTTAGGTCTTGAAATGCTTTTTACTGCTGATCATGAATGATTCAGCAGGCTGGGGGTTGGGCAAAGTATGTCAGGCATTTTTTTGTAAAGGTGTTTTGAGTCCGTGTACATATGGGACGCATGGTGTGCAATAAAACTTTGCCCTGAATGCCCTGGGAAATGTACAGGCCGGGTGGTTTTGTAGTAAGCTAGTGTATGCACGTGTTTTTTTTCCGGAGCAGATGCTTGAGATATGGAAGTTTTATGGCAACAGTGCGGTGTGCAGATGGTTACTAAAAGCAGGCCATCGACCGAGAAATTGTCGGGTTTGGTAAGATGATGTCGATGATTCAAGCCGTGGGCAGCTCTTATCAGTTTTGGAAGGTCATGATGAGTATTGCACATGAATTTGAGGCAAGGTGATGAAAGAGCATTGTATGGCTATCTTTGAAGCTTTAAAAATAATAAAAAAATGTAATACAAGGTGGCCACCCTATTAAGGGACCACGTGGAGGCCTTATGGGCTGCCACCTCAATGTCTAGAAGACTGGAGAGAAGGAAGAAGGTGGCCGTTTCGAAGGTAGCAGATGGGGGGGTCGCCGAATAGGAAAGGGGAGTCGCCCTTGCAGAGGCGCATGTGCAGGCGAAGACCAGGTTGTACTTGAAGGTGTTGGAGAGCTGCGGGCACATGGGTGCTGGCGCTAACGGGAGCCGGTGATACGCAGGCACTGAGGAAGGAAAGGCTGGCGCAAGGTGAGGCCCCTTAGTGAGTGACTGGTTGGCGCAGAGCCTGGCGCAGAAGATGGAGGGCTGTTCGAAGAGGCAAGGAGAACCGCCTTGGTGAGGGAAGCCGTTTGGGCTGGTGAGCGTGGAGCACAGCTAAAGAGAGAGGTCAGAGAAGCTGCTGATGTTAAAGGCCGCCAGGGCGTTCAGGTGCAAGGCAAGCGTGGTGTGGCCGTCGTGTAGAGCAGCTGGGCGACTGGAGTTGCTGATGTGAAGATGGCTGGCATCAAAGGACAGGCTTGGCTGGAGTGGGCGAAGCTGCTGCAGGCTACAAAGAAGGCCGCCAGGGTGTGAGGGTCGAGGAAGAGAAGGCCAGGTGGTCGCGTAGAGTGCAGCTGCTATGTAACGACGGGGGGTTTCTCAGGTGAGAGCGCACGTCAAGGTCAACGGGCAGGAGACAATCGTGAGTAGAAGGAAGGGCTCTGAAGGTTGCTGCAGGCGCAAAGGGTCCGCCAAAGAGACGTGTGGGCTGGAGAAGTTGGTGAGGGCATTGACAGGTTGGCGCAGCTACTGTAGGCGCTGCTTCTTGGTGGATAGGTGTGTTGTGTGCAGCGCTATTTCAAGGTACAACTAGTACTTGATGGGTACCGTCAAGAAGCTTGACCACACACATATGTGCACCTTCCTCTCTCTCTTGTGATCAGAACCCAAGGCAAGGGCTGCTGGAATCTCATGTGCAGCGCTGTTTCAAGCAAGGGGAAGGAAGACTGTGATGAGAAATCAATGTAGAGGTTCTTGAAACCTTGAATTGTGCATGGCTAGGGTCTAGTGGACACGTGAACCAAGTGTGGTTTAGTTTTTTTTGAGTCGTGGGCTGCTACAGCCACAGACAAGGGAAACAAATCTATTGCAAGATTGCAAGGCGGGTGGTGCTGTGTGAGCTATGAGAGGGAGTGTGTGATGTGTTAATAACGGAAGTGGTGGCAGTTGTGAACTTGTCTTTGTGTGATTGCTCGCCTGCTGATGTGATCAGGCTAGAGCTCGACAAGCTTCTGTCATTATTTTCTGTGTTTGTGTTTGGACAATTGTAAGTTCCCCTCTGTACTCCGCTGATTGAGTTGCATATTAAGCAATAGAGGTGTCTTGTTTGTAAGGTTCCTCCCTTTTAAAAAGGGGAGAAACACTTAAGATAGTCCGCTAAGTCTTATCTTGGGAAAAATTTCCTATTCATCGACACCTTGACCCTGTAGAGATTCAAGGATACGATTTATAGGTATGACCTAGCTCTATCCCGCAGGGGGAGCGTGATTTCCTAAACGTCAAATCACCCATAGGGCAATTGATCAAAAATTGGGCAACTACTAGACTTGATTTCTAGGGACAACGCTTTTTTCCTCATCTTATGCAAGGCACAGCCGCTGGCCTAGACTTCTTGAATAGAGTTGCCCAAGAACCTAACTATCTAACGTAGGGCTTTCACTTAATTTGTTGGAAAGCTACCCGACTAATCGGGTCCACCCATCCATAGGATGGTGCCGTCAGGGCATTCCATCCTCCCACTTTCCACCCTACTCACGCATCAATTTGTTTTCTAATTAATACTACCACACTGTTTGACATAAATAAGCATATTCCTTAATTAGGGCCCTTCTTCACAAGGTTCGTTATAACAGCCTTCTTACACAATACAATCATACCAAAGACAAGATGCAATTATATAAAAAGTTTATACATGAATCCATTTCCATACAAGCCAATCCGGCTCTCTTATTCTTATTCTGCCGATGATCTAGAATTCGGCCTTCCAGCCTCTACATGCTGGGCATAACCCTACGGGACCATACACCTCATCTTCGGCTGCTGGCGAGGACTCAAACCGGCCTGTCGCCCTCTCAGGCTCCATCGCTCGATCCTCCCGCCCCTCAGAGGGATGTCTGCGCACTAGGGTGGGCTTATTTACCGCACTAGCCTGGGCCCTCAGAACTAGGCAGCCTCATAATCTCTCGCCTCAATCGGCGATCCTTATTCTTCCAAAGGTATGAGGGATACCTTGGACCATTACCGGGCTTTGCTAACGACGCCGCCCGGCTACACAAGCACGGAACGGAGTTAGCGTTGAAGCCAAAAAAAATCTTGAATTCCAAAGATAACAACTTCAATGCAATTTTCTAAGTATAGCATTCACAATTTATGAGGATAGCAATTTCAACGCAATTTATCGAAAACAACATCACATCATTCGTAATTTCATATAATTTTTATGTCCTCATTTTAAAAGAAAAAGACACCATTCATTAATACTAATTTTAAGAAAAAATCTCTTCTTTTGAAAATTAACCAAGCTAACCTGGCCACCGTTTCCTTGAGGGGCTTGAAAAGGGTGGACTGGAGCCGCGTTGGGCGCATCTCCCTCCATCTCGTTGTTACGTGCGCCTCTTGAGGCAATATTTTGCCGTCTTCGGGATGAGGCCATCTTAGGCGTCGCCTTGTAGATCTCGCTGCTGCGATCGAAACGCTTCAGTCGGATCTGAATTCCGAGCTCGTTTGCTCACCGTATGAGCAAAAGAATATGGCGCACGAACCCTCGCTTGAGCCAAAAATCCCTTACTAAAGTCTACGCAAATGGGGGGGGGGGGGGAATTGTTGAGATGTCCTTAAGGCCAAAGGCAAAAACGTGGAGAGGGCTGGGAGGGGTTGCTGCAAGCCTCTCTGTAAGTCTATTCACACGGGGGGGGAGAAGAGTTAAGGACACTGGTCCATGGGAAGAGGAGGATGGAGGAAAATTGGCTTATCTGAAAAGAGCCAAATGAGGGGGTGTGAGAGGGGTGGCTGCAAGGGCGGCTGTACTTGCAGCAAGTACGCTACGGCGGTACGGACGGCAGCACAACAGGGCATACGCTACGCAGAAGTGCGTGCCGACTGAGGAGCACCCCGGGGGTTTATATAGTTGAGGGGTGAGGGTACGGGCGCTGCGCAAAGCAGGGACGAAAGGACGGTGTACCTTCAAAGGCTATGGATCAGTGGCCTGCATGGGTCCACCGGAAAGGTACGGTGTCGGTTGTCTGGGAAAGGAGTGGTACGCATGTACCTTATCCGGTCTGGGTGTCCGCCCAAGGGTATGCGTGGACCAAACAGTGGGCGGCCGTCCTTTGGTTCTTGGGCGGCCATTGTACGGGCGCCCTAGTAAGTGTGTACGGACCAAATTTTGGGGCGGGGTACCCAAATTTGGGACGCTCGCCTCGATTTGCGTGCCGGACCGCCCCGGGGGGCGAAAAATTTTTTTGTCCGGGAGGTTCTCCTGGTCGCAGGGGTTCAGACCGTTCGTCAATCGGACTTGCGGTCGTGCATTTATTAAGGTTTAAAGGTCACCGTTTTTTAACTAAAATGATTAAAATTAGCGTATAGGCTTGATCCGGTGTCCGTTTTGGATGCTATAAAATCCTATATTAGGGTAAAATCGCGCGCAGATTCCAAATTTGGGCTCAGAATTTGAAGATTCTAAGTGGAAATGACTCAAATAATAAAATTATTGATGTTTATGCCATAAAAACTCATAATTACATGGACATTTCTTTATTAGTGAAGATGGGTACGTTACATCCTTCCCCCCTTAAAGAAATCGAGATGTCCTCATCTCGTCATGAATTGGGGATAATCCTTTAAGAGTGTAGCTTCATCTTCCCAAGTTGCATCCTCTTCAGGGTAATCTTTCCACTGAACTAGATGTTCTACAAGAGTTCTATTTCGGAGTTGCCTTTCCCTAGAATCTATGATGCTATTGGGCTGTAATTCAAGGACTCCTTGAGTAGGGATTACAACTTGTTCATCATCAAGAATATGATCGAAACTGGGGACATATGGCTTTAACAAACTTACATGAAATACATTATGGACTCTGATATGGGCTGGAAGTTGGAGTTTATAGGCACTTTTACCTAGACACTTGATAACTGTATAAGGACCACAATACCTAGGGCTGAGCTTCTTATATTTCCCAAGTGATAGAGAACTTCGTTTGGGGCGCACTCGTAGAAGAACTTTGTCTCCTTCCTTGAAGATCCTTTCAGACCTCTTGTTGTCAGCATAATGCTTTTGTCGATCTTGGGCAGCTTTAATATCCCTTTGGATAGCTTTGGTTTGTTCCTCAGTCTCTTCGAGCATTTTCCTGGATGCCTCAACTCTTATGGTCGGATCAGAGAAATTTAGAGGAGACAAGCATTCTTGCCCATAAAGTGCTTTAAATGGTGACATTCCTATGCTTTGATGATAAGACGCATTGTAGGCAAATTCTACCAGAGGAAGGTATTGAATCCACCTTCTGGGTTCCCGTCCACAGTATGCTCTGAGAATGTCTTCAATTACTTGATTGACTCTTTCAGTCTGCCCATCGGTCTCTGGATGATAAGCTATGCTAAAGCAAAGTTGAGTCCCCAGAGCTTGAAATAAAGACTGCCAGAATTTTGAGGTGAAGTCAGAATCCCGATCACTTACTATCCTTTTTGGGACACCATGAAGTTTGAAGACTTCCTTGATGAATATACGAGCAACATCAGAAGCTTTGAAGGTCTTTTTTGCTGGTATAAGGTGAGCTACTTTGGTAAGTAAGTCTACTACTACTAGAATGGAGTCATATCCTCCTTGAACAGTGGGGAGACTTGTGACAAAATCCATACTAATGCACTCCCACTTCATTTGGGGAATATCTAAGGGTTGAAGCTTTTCAGGCATCTTGACCCTTTCAGCCTTGATCCTTTGGCATGAGAGACATTGTTTCAAGTACCGAAGCACATCATTTTTCAAGCCTGCCCAATGAAAGCTCCTTCTTACTGCATTTAATGTTTTTGCATAACCTGGGTGTCCTGCAGCAGGGCTATCATGAGCTTCATGGAGGATTAGCTTCTTTAAAGCAGGATCCTTAGGGATACATAGCCTGTGATTGAAGTAAAGGCTTCCTTCATGAGTGGAGTATCCCTTGATTAGATTCTTCTCTTTCTCTGAGTGTCCCCCTTCTTCTACTAACTTTATCATCCTTTGATAATCTGGGTCATGAGATGAGACTTCTTCCACCTTGACTAGTATGGGATTATTTGGCATTGAAACTGCATTCAAGAAAGATTTGCGGCTAAGTGCATCTGCTACCACATTATCTTTCCCAGGACGGAATTTGATGTCGAAATCATATTCTTGTAGAATTTCAATCCATCTCCTTTGCCGCATGTTGAGGTTAGGCTGGGTGAAGATCCACTTTAGACTTTTGTGGTCAGTTACAAGCTGGAATTTGCCTCCCAAGAGATAATGTCTCCATAATTTAAGGCAATGAACAACTGCTAAGAGTTCCAAATCATGGGTGGCATAGTTTGCTTCATATTGCTTCAGCTTGCGGGAAGTATAAGCGACTGGTCTTCCTTCTTGGCCTAAGACACCACCAAGTGCTAGACTACTAGCATCGGTAACCGCTTCAAATTCCTTGGAGAAATCAGGAAGCTTCAAGACTGGGGCAGAAGTAATAATGACTTTCAGCTGATCAAAGCTGTTTTGATGGATTGGCAGCCACACTATTTTGCAATCCTTCTTAAGAAGATCTGTCAAGGGTGCAGCTACCAAGGCATAATCTTTGATAAAAATCCTATACCAACCCGTGATTCCCAAGAATCCACGAACTTCACGAACTGATTTAGGGGGTGGCCATTCTAGAATATCCTTGACCTTGGCAGGGTCTACTGAGATACCATCTTTGGAGACGATGAATCCAAGATATTCAATTTGATGAGTAAAGAAGGTACATTTGCTCTTCTTGGCATAGAGTTTGTGTCTGCGCAGCAATTGCAGAACTCTACGCACATGCTCCTCATACTCTTCCATTGATTTGGAATAGATTAGGATGTCATCAAAGAAAACAAGCACAAACTCATCCAAGTACGGGCGGAATATATCTTGCATTAGGCGGTTGAAGGTTGCAGGGGCATTGGTTAACCCGAATGACATCACAGTAAACTCATAGTGGCCATAACGGGTATTGAAGGCTGTTTTGGGTATATCTGCTTCCTTGACTTTGATCTGATAGTAACCAGACCTCAAATCTATTTTTGAGAAGACTTTGGCCCCATGAAGCCTGTCAAGGAGTTCATCGATGCGAGGGATAGGATACTTATTCTTGACAGTGACTTGATTGAGCCCTCGATAATCTATGCAGAGGCGGAGAGTCCCGTCCTTCTTCTTTTGGAAAAGAACAGGTGCTCCCCACGGAGAGCTACTGGGGCGTACAAATCCTTGTTCAATGAGTTGGGAAAGTTGCTCCTTAAGTTCAATGGCTTCAGGAAGGGACATTTTATAGGGAGTTTTTGAGACGGGTTGAGCTCCAGGGATCACCTCGATTTCATGGTCGACTTCTCGAGGAGGCGGTAACCCTGTAAGCTCGTCAGGGAAGATGTCAGAGAATTCTTGGAGCCAAGAGGGTTCTGTCTCCATACTAGGTTCAATGACTTTGTTGAGTTTGACTAAGAAAACTTGCTGACCCTTACGTGTCCCCTTGAGAAGATGTTTTGCCTTGACTACCCTAGACTTAGGTTTTCCTGTGATCCCCTGAACAGATATTACTTGGCCATGCTCATTTTCAAAAGTGATACTCCCCTGGTTACAATGAATGCTAGCTTTGTTTGCAATTAACCAATCCATCCCAAGGATTCCATCATAAATTCCTAGTGGCAAGACTCTAAAGTGACCATGAGTTTGCTCATTACCCAGCTCAAAATCAAGGTTTCCTATAGAGTGGCGAGATATTACTTCTTTCCCACTGGCTAACTCTACAATCATTTTTCTAGCTGATTTTTGACTCAAGTTTAATTTTTGCAAGCACCTAGGAGAAAGGAATGAATGGGTACTGCCACAATCGATCAAAAGCTGAAATGGCTTACCGTGATGAGTGGCGGGGGCTTGGATTACACCAAATTGTTTATTCGGACCTTGGTGTTCTACTGCCGCATGGACGGTGGCGCGCTCTTCTTCAGCCTCTTCCAAGGTTGGTTCTTCACTTATAACACAGGCAGTTCTAGCAACTGTTCCTCCGCGGCCTCTGCACGACCACTGCCTCTTGCACCTTGGTGGGTAGGGGCTCCACGACCTTGATTTCCTCTGTTACCTTGGGGGAATGATGTTGCCAACTTGGGACAGTTGGCTCTAAAGTGTCCCGGCTCATTGCACTCAAAACACAGAGGGCCTTCTCTGGAAGAAGCAGCATACGAGCGGGGGGCAAAAGAGTTGCCTTGTCGCCCTTTGTTGTAGTAGGGGAAATTTTGTTGAGGCTTCTTGTAGGGTTGATCTCTAAGGTTTGCCTCAGGGTAAGATCTCTTTTGATTCTTTGGTTTGTTAGCCTTCATTTCTTTCACAAGGGGCTTTGCTCGTATGAGAGCATCCTGTAAAGTGGTTGGCCTCATTGCTTCAAGGCGGGAATCTAGGGGTTCATTTAGCCCTTGGCAGAAACGAGCCACTTGCTGGGAAGTAGTCATAGCTGGGGCATACTTCCGAAGGGTAATAAATTTGGAATAATAGTCCTCAAGAGTTAAGGTGCACTGTCTAAGACTAAAGAACTCATTCATCTTTATGGATTCATGGGATGGAGGAAGATATCTTTCCTTTACTGCCTGCTTGATGTCTTCCCACGTTTGAGAATGCTCGGTGACTTCCTTGTCACGGCACCACTGTTTCCACCAGAGTTTAGCATCTCCAGTGAGGCGAAACCGTGCGAGCATAGACTGATTTGCTACTCCAGTACCAGCAGCAGAGAAATAATCGTCCATCGCCTCAATCCAGACTTCAGCATCCTTCTCAACCTTTGAACCTTCTCCTTTAAAGGAGGGAGGTTGCATTTGCTTGAGCAGGAGCTTCTTCTCCTGGGTATCGGTGTAAAGCGCATTGGGAAGTGGAGAGTGGTCATCCTGGCCATCATCGTAAAAACAATTTTTAAGATTACAAGATTCATATTTGCACAACGCTTAATTTTTTGGAGAGCAAAACTATTGAAATTATTTTATTTCCAAATATTTACAAGGACAAGTTTTATTACAAAGATCTGAGACTAATATAATTAGTCTTATTTGACATCAAGGGAAATTCCTAGGCTTCACTGTGACATAAGGGTAGAGCGGTCCACATATGTGAAATATGGGGGTTCCGCTGTAGTTTCTAAGACCCTAAAAACTGATGGTAAGGGTGGTAAACTCTGGATTGGGGTAGGTCCCAACACCGCTACTCTATCAGCAGGTAAGACCTGCATCACTTTGTCATACACCCAACGATCCTGAGGTATGCGAACCCCATCTATAGTCACCGAGGTGTCGTCCCTGGGGGTACCGACGAACCAAAATAAGCGGACCATCTTCAGCTTCTCAATCCAACGAATCCGCTTAAGGTCGGTGGTGAGGTTCCCAGTCTGATCTGCTCGGATGAAGAAGTATCTCGGCCCACGACTCCAGAAATCTCTACCCCATCCTCTCTGAATACGAGAGAAATGAGGGAGGGATATCTTCTCTAATATCTGCACCATGGTGTCGCGGAACTCGAAATTCGAGGAGTGACTAGCAGTCTCGAAGATGCATTGGAAAACTAGAAATTTGGAGTAGGCATCTTCCTCTTCCTACAATCATTCAAACATCAATTTAATTTATTTGTTTTAGTAGGATGTCTTTACTAATTAGCATTATGTTAGGTAAAACATTTATTACAAAACAATCCTTAAACTGCAATTCTAGGAGTCAAACTTGCTCTGATACCAATTGTAAGGTTCCTCCCTTTTAAAAAGGTGAGAAACACTTAAGATAGTCCGCTAAGTCTTATCTTGGGAAAAATTTCCTATTCATCGACACCTTGACCCTGTAGAGATTCAAGGATACGATTTATAGGTATGACCTAGCTCTATCCCGCAGGGGGAGCGTGATTTCCTAAACGTCAAATCACCCATAGGGCAATTGATCAAAAATTGGGCAACTACTAGACTTGATTTCTAGGGACAACGCTTTTTTCCTCATCTTATGCAAGGCACAGCCGCTGGCCTAGACTTCTTGAATAGAGTTGCCCAAGAACCTAACTATCTAACGTAGGGCTTTCACTTAATTTGTTGGAAAGCTACTCGACTAATCGGGTCCACCCATCCGTAGGATGGTGCCGTCAGGGCATTCCATCCTCCCACTTTCCACCCTACTCACGCATCAATTTGTTTTCTAATTAATACTACCACACTGTTTGACATAAATAAGCATATTCCTTAATTAGGGCCCTTCTTCACAAGGTTCGTTATAACAGCCTTCTTACACAATACAATCATACCAAAGACAAGATGCAATTATATAAAAAGTTTATACATGAATCCATTTCCATACAAGCCAATCCGGCTCTCTTATTCTTATTCTGCCGATGATCTAGAATTCGGCCTTCCAGCCTCTACATGCTGGGCATAACCCTACGGGACCATACACCTCATCTTCGGCTGCTGGCGAGGACTCAAACCGGCCTGTCGCCCTCTCAGGCTCCATCGCTCGATCCTCCCGCCCCTCAGAGGGATGTCTGCGCACTAGGGTGGGCTTATTTACCGCACTAGCCTGGGCCCTCAGAACTAGGCAGCCTCATAATCTCTCGCCTCAATCGGCGATCCTTATTCTTCCAAAGGTATGAGGGATACCTTGGACCATTACCGGGCTTTGCTAACGACGCCGCCCGGCTACACAAGCACGGAACGGAGTTAGCGTTGAAGCCAAAAAAAATCTTGAATTCCAAAGATAACAACTTCAATGCAATTTTCTAAGTATAGCATTCACAATTTATGAGGATAGCAATTTCAACGCAATTTATCGAAAACAACATCACATCATTCGTAATTTCATATAATTTTTATGTCCTCATTTTAAAAGAAAAAGACACCATTCATTAATACTAATTTTAAGGAAAAATCTCTTCTTTTGAAAATTAACCAAGCTAACCTGGCCACCGTTTCCTTGAGGGGCTTGAAAAGGGTGGACTGGAGCCGCGTTGGGCGCATCTCCCTCCATCTCGTTGTTACGTGCGCCTCTTGAGGCAATATTTTGCCGTCTCCGGGATGAGGCCATCTTAGGCGTCGCCTTGTAGATCTCGCTGCTGCGATCGAAACGCTTCAGTCGGATCTGAATTCCGAGCTCGTTTGCTCACCGTATGAGCAAAAGAATATGGCGCACGAACCCTCGCTTGAGCCAAAAATCCCTTACTAAAGTCTACGCAAATGGGGGGGGGGAATTGTTGAGATGTCCTTAAGGCCAAAGGCAAAAACGTGGAGAGGGCTGGGAGGGGTTGCTGCAAGCCTCTCTGTAAGTCTATTCACACGGGGGGGGGGGAGAAGAGTTAAGGACACTGGTCCATGGGAAGAGGAGGATGGAGGAAAATTGGCTTATCTGAAAAGAGCCAAATGAGGGGGTGTGAGAGGGGTGGCTGCAAGGGCGGCTGTACTTGCAGCAAGTACGCTACGGCGGTACGGACGGCAGCACAACAGGGCATACGCTACACAGAAGTGCGTGCCGACTGAGGAGCACCCCGGGGGTTTATATAGTTGAGGGGTGAGGGTACGGGCGCTGCGCAAAGCAGGGACGAAAGGACGGTGTACCTTCAAAGGCTATGGATCAGTGGCCTGCATGGGTCTACCGGAAAGGTACGGTGTCGGTTGTCTGGGAAAGGAGTGGTACGCATGTACCTTATCCGGTCTGGGTGTCCGCCCAAGGGTATGCGTGGACCAAACAGTGGGCGGCCGTCCTTTGGTTCTTGGGCGGCCATTGTACGGGCACCCTAGTAAGTGTGTACGGACCAAATTTTGGGGCGGGGTACCCAAATTTGGGGCGCTTGCCTCGATTTGCGTGCCGGACCGCCCCGGGGGGCGAAAAATTTTTTTGTCCGGGAGGTTCTCCTGGTCGCAAGGGTTCAGACCGTTCGTCAATCGGACTTGCGGTCGTGCATTTATTAAGGTTTAAAGGTCACCGTTTTTTAACTAAAATGATTAAAATTAGCGTATAGGCTTGATCCGGTGTCCGTTTTGGATGCTGTAAAATCCTATATTAGGGTAAAATCGCGCGCAGATTCCAAATTTGGGCTCAGAATTTGAAGATTCTAAGTGGAAATGACTCAAATAATAAAATTATTGATGTTTATGCCATAAAAACTCATAATTACATGGACATTTCTTTATTAGTGAAGATGGGTACGTTACATTGTTTTTTCGATTTGAGCCTGTGGTGTGTGATGGTGGTGGATGGATGAGGGTACAGGAGTAGGGATATGAGGAAAGGTGTGGTCTGCTGCTGATTTTCTTTCCAGCTAGAGAAGCTGGTGGTGCCCCTTGTGCTTGTGAGTGTTCCGAAGGTGGTGAGTCGGCGAGCTATAGTGGCCTTCTTGTGTTCCTGAGCTGTCTCACAGTGCCTACTCTAATTCTGGAAGAGTTCAAGGAAGGGACTCATGGTGATCTTATGGCAAGGATGTTTACAGAGACAGATCAAGAACTGTCGACCCATCCATTCCCTAGGATGGAGTATGAGCCAAATATGTGGAAGGAGCCTTAAATTGCCAAAGAGCCTAGAGATATAGGCAGTATCTGAGCAATATTGTCCACAACTGTCAAAATGCTGCTTGGACCATTGCTACGTAGCATGTCAGCAATGTGGGCAGATGTCAAGGATTGGGTAGAAGGAAGAATGAACCCAATGACTACTATAGAGGAGAGCCAAACATCTCTAGCATAGAAAAACCTAGTGCCTGAGGAAAGGGAAGCACCCATATTCATCCAAATACATGTCAACCAAATGGGAAGGTATTATTAGAGTGATGACACGTATGCCACAATACCAATCCCCAAGCATTGCTATCCTTGATGGAGGTGAGGGTGTGAGCATTATCACAAAGCAATGTTGGGAAAATTGGGGAAAACTAGAGTTAGAAAGAGTGGATCTAATCGTTCAAATGGTAGAAGGAACATCCTCAAGACCAATGGGGTTATTGAAAAACGTTAAGCTTAAGGTCTTTTCATTCTGTTACCATCATGCATTTGGACTTTCTATGCTAACCAAATTCATATGATATTATCTTGGGAATACCCTTCATGAGGGAAGCCAAGGTGGTACATGATTGGGCATTAGACCAAGTGTATATACAATAGGATTTGCAAAGTTTGAAGATCGATCTCCATATGTGGAAGTTACACCCCATGGAAGGGAAATTGTTTGTTGGTGATGATTTGGTCACAACAAAACAAACCATATCCTTACACGTGTGCCAAAACCAGTTTTAAAGAACACTCATGTGAGGATGAAGAGAACGAGATGTTCACATCGCTTCCACCTCTGGACTTTAGTGAAAACTGGATGCATGTACTTGCCACCATAGATGTGTTGCCCCCCAAAGGAACAAAGTATGTTGAATTGGGAACCATTCCCACTACCTCAATACGCATGGTGAATGTGCAACTCATGGAAGAGGAAACAGAGAATGAATCCTCAAGCATAGAAGTGCCTGGACCACATGGTTACAACAACATCACTCTACACCTCCGCAAGTGGTAGAAACAAAAGAGATAAATTTCTTGACGCAATGCTCTGTTTGTGAAGTAAACCCACAGACACCCAATGGCTAAGATATCTTGAGGTCACTAAGGTACACAATGAGTTCTCTAAGAACTAGGGTGAGGAGTTGAGTAAGATCACCTTAGAAGGAAACGAGAAGAGAAAACTACTCTTCAAGAGCCTGATCTACCTAAACTTTCTAAGGCTAGATGAAGAAAATGAAATAAGGCTGGTTGAAGCCGAGCAAGAGGAAAGGAAAGTGATGGCTTGGAACGAGGATGATGAGGACGACAAGTGAGACCTACTCTCAGTGCTAGACCATTTCAAAACTTACACCATTGAGATGAGCGGAAACTAGTTCAACTGATGGCCAAAAGAGTGAAGGAGAATGGCCATTCAGTGTCTTATGATGGACCAATAGAAGTTAAAGAGGTAGACATTGCTAAGCTAGGGGATGATCCGAAACCCGTCTACATTACTAATGTCTTGATTGGCTACTGAAGAAAAGGAGCTCATTTCTCTCTTGAAAGAGTTCAAGGATTGTTTTACTTGAAAGTATATTGAAGTGAAGGGTGTACCACCCGAGGTGGTTCAACACACTATTCCAATCATGGATCGAGACCATCCATGAAAAAACCTTACCAGAATACATAGTTATTGTAAAGGAGAAAATTGATAAACTCATAGCTGCAAATTTTATCTACGAGATTGAGCACACAGATTGGCTACTATCACCAATCATGATCGTGCCAAAGAAGAACGAGAAGCTTAGAGTGTGTGTTGATCTCAAAAAGGTCAATGCAGCTACCAGGAGACCACTACCCATTACCATATATGGAGCATATATGGAGCATGTATTAGAACGGGTAGCAGGGGAAGAATCCTATAGCTTCTTAGATGGTTTTTGGAAATACAATCCAGTGTCCATTGCACTAGAGGACCAACACAAGATGGCCTTTAACACAATGTGAGGGACCTTCTTATACGGTTATGCCTTTTGGTCTCACTAATGCCCCTGCAACCTTCGAATGATTGATGTGTACGACTTTCAAGGACTACTTGGAAAAGTGGCTTGAGGTATTCATTGACGATCTTTGTGCACACTCATGATGGATTGAACATCTAGTTCGCTTAAAGAAGGTGTTTGAGAGATGTCAATTATATCACATTTCCTTAAACACATTAAAATGTCAATTTTGGGTCAAGCATGGTGTTATAGTGGAAAACATTGTGTCTAAGAATGGTATTTCCACCACCGATGAGAGAAAAGTAAAGTTGATTCTGGAATTATCCCCACCAACAAACTAGAAGAGTGTACAACGGTTTATGAGGCATGCTGGGTATTATCAAAGATTCATCATATTCTACGCTAAAATTGTCATACCATTGTATAGACTGCTCTTATTCTTTGAATGGACTGAAGAATGCCAACAAGAATATGATCAATTGAAAAAAGCATTGGCAAGTGCGCCAATTTTGAGACCACCCACTTGTATTCCATGTGCACATCGATGCATCAAATTTTGCTATAGGATGGGAATTCAAATTGGATTACCCAGTTTGCTTTGCCAGTCAACAATTAAATGATATAAAAATCAGCTATATCACAACTAAACATGGGGGGTTGGCCATGGTATATGCTGTTAAGAAATATATGCATTACTTGTTGGCCAATAAATTTGTATTCTTTGTGGATCATCAAGCCCTATTGTATCTAGTGAATATGCCATGCATCACAGGGAGGATCACACGATGGTTACTCTTACTTGACTTTACGGTCATGGTAAGGAAAGGATCACAACACGTCTTAGCAGAGACCATATGTCAAGAATTCCAAATGGAGAACCTAGTGTGTCCTCCGCATGTCTGTTCAAGATTGATCTGGTGCCTAAGATTTGGTTGGTTTTTGCCCAGGTACCAAGGAAAAGAGTTCCCAGGCCCCCTAGCCGATTCATGCAAAAGTCAAGGTAGGCACACCCAATATGAAATTGCCATTTATAATAGATTCGATTGGCTTTAAAAACAATCCTTCAATAGAAATCATAATATTTATGATCATCATTTTTCAAAATTTCGAGTCCATTGTATTACAAAAATGTATCCTCTGACCTCTTCGTTGAAGACCAACTGGACAACCAACGAGATCCAGTAACAAAATTTGGTTCCCAAAATCCTTCCTTTTTTTTGTCCATCCGAAATCTTTCTCAACGTACGCATGGGTGTCCTAGCAACTACGAGTCCGTGCATCGCCTGGTCAGAACCCTCTAGGATCCTCCTTAGGTGTCCTAACACTTCACTCAGGGACTGCTTCGTCGGTCCTCGCCCATCGTACTAGAAGCGCACCATTTTAACCGTACCGAGAGGCTGGTTAAGACCTCGGTAGGCTTTGCCGCGAGCAACGTCCTTTGAGGACTCCTTGCCAACTATTCCAATGAGCCTCCTCTTAGAAAAACATAAGCCAAATGCTTCCTCCAGCATTGTGACGTAAAACAGTCCTTTGAATGAAAAAACAGAGGTTCCAATGCAAGTAAAATTCCAGTTTGAGATCGGTTCCAAAAAACCCTTTTTCCATAATTCTCAGTTTCATAATAATGAGGATCCTTGATCTCTCATGAGCATAATCTACCCATCATTTTATCCATTTGTCCAACTAGATTCTTGGTGAGTTTGGTCAGGAAAAACTAGGTTAGTTCTGGTAGTCTATTCTTTGTGAAAACTGGAATTGGTCACGAAGTTTTTGTCTGATTCAGATCGAGAGAAGGACAATCAGGGTTACTGTCTGTCCCTCATGTAGTCTAACCAAATTCATTCGGTTTAGTTCTACAAGGATTCCCTTCAACTAAACATCTAGATTTTGGGTAAATATCAATTTAGTGATTTCACTAATTAAAATATCCAAATATATTCCTTCTATCACATAATTTCTCAGCCTCAATTCATTGAGTAGAATTATGGTGGAAATTCATCTTTTGACACTAAAATTTAATTCAAATCCATCTTTTCTTAAATATCATAAAAATTCTTCTTTTAACTGAAATATCAATACCTATTTTTTTTAATAAACTTGAAATCCTTATTTTTCTCATTTCAGTGAGTGCAATCTAATTATCATGGGAATTTCTCTTTTACCGTAAATTAAATCTATTTAAAATTCTTCTTAAAAATTACATAAAAATATCCATTAATTCCATTAAGCTAAAAATTTCACTTTTCTCATTTAAACATTTGAATTCCAATATGGTGAAAATTCCTCTTTCATCATTTAAAATTTATCTATGCAAAAAGATAAATTTAACTAATTTTTCTTTTAAAAATTAAATAAAAATCTTCATTAATTCCTTTACACTAGGAATTACACTTTCCTCATTTAAATATTTGGATTCCAATATAGTGGGAATTCCTCTTTCATCATTTAAACTTATCTATGCAAAAAGATAAGTTTAACTAAATTTTCTCTTAAAATTTAAATAAAATTCTCCATTAATTTCTTTACACTAGGAATTACACTTTCCTCATTTAAATATTTGGATTCCAATATAGTGGGAATTCCTCTTTCATCATTTAAAATTTATGTATGCAAAAAGATAAATTTAACTAAAATCCCTCTTTAATTTTTAA
Source organism: Cibotium barometz (assembly GCF_041138505.1). NCBI lineage: Eukaryota > Viridiplantae > Streptophyta > Polypodiopsida > Cyatheales > Cibotiaceae > Cibotium > Cibotium barometz. The sequence goes on from NC_141060.1 coordinate 39,623,647, forward strand.
ATAAATTATACATTATTTTAGCATTCTAATTTTTTCTCTTAATTCATTGGAATACATGGATTTCCATTATCATGGTGGGGATTACTCTTTTAACATAAAAATGGATACTAGAAATTCCTCTTTTTTCGTAAATTAGCTATTTATGCATAAACATAAAAATCAATTTTCCATGATTATTAATGAGAAACATTCAATTAATCTAGGATGATTTATCCTAGAATATGGTAGGAAGTCCTCTTTTCATAATATAAATGAAAATGATTTATGTGTTTATTTTTCAAAAATTTTGCCATAGCTCCGCTGCTATTACTGATAATTCTCAATAAATTTGAAAGAATAAAGTTTAGTATTATTCATGTGATTAGAATAACCACTAATTGGATCATTATCCAATTATGGATTGATTCTTAATTTTACCATAAATTAAATAGCATAAGAGTATTAAAAAGCTATTATTTTGGCCTCCAATTAGACAAGCATAGAAATTACTTTTAGATTAGAGAAATGCTTCATGAGAAGCTTCATTTGAATTGAGAATAGGTCATAGAAATAACCATTCTTTGGGAGAGAGAGAGAGAGAAATGCTTAAAAACCATTATAAATTAGTCATCATAAATGGAAATTTATGTATTTCTTCATTACAATACATTAAAGAACTTCAATAGTATTCAAAAGCCATTCAAATTAATGCTTCTCAAGCTTGAGAGGGGTTGAGAAGAGAAACATTTGGAGATTTGAGAAAAAGAAGACAATAATCCACACTTTACCTTCTAAATTACTTGATTCTTTGATCATAGTAGAGGCTCCAACCAATCAATTGGTTTGGTATGTTGTTGGAGTCTCCAAGAAAGATTGAAGAGAGAGAGAGAGAAGCTCCAATCTTATCCATTTGTAGAGGGTTTTTAGAGGATAATAGAAAATAAGCTTAACTTAGAGTAATACTAGCATAGTTTAGTTCACAAATGAGAATACAAAAGAATGAGGGTCTATTTATAGGTGAAACCCCAACCGGCCCATGGGTTAGCCAATTGCCCAACCACTATATTGGTGGGATTCCTTTATAAAAATTAGGTTATGTTTTGCCCGGGTATCGAGGAAAAGAGTTTCCAGGCCCCCTAGCCAACGTTTCAAGCAAAATTCAAGGTAGTCATACCACTTACACACCCAATATGAAATTGCCATTTTAATAGATTCTGCTGTCTTTAAAACAATATTTTAATGAAATCATAGTATTACTGATCATAATCCTCCAAAATATTGAGTCCATTGTTTTACAAAACATATCATCCGGACTCTCCGTTGAAGACCAGCTAGTCAACCAACGAGATCCAATATCAAAATTCCATTCACAAAAGTCATTCTTTCGGTTCATCCGTATCTTCCTCGATGTATGCATGGGTTTCCTAGCAACTGCGAGCCTATGCATCACCTGGTCAGAACCCTGTAGGATCCTACTTAGGCATCCTAGCACTTCACTCAGGAATCGCCTCATCGGTCCTTGCCCATCGTATCGAAAGGGCACCATTTTAACCATGCCGAGAAGGCTGGTCAAGACCTCGACAGGCTTTGTCTCACAACGAGCGACGTCCCTCGACGACTCCCCGCCAGCTGTTGCAATGAGTCTCTCCTTAGTTAAACACATATTAAATGCTTTCTCCAGCATTCTGGCATAAAGTAGTCCTTTAAAGAAAACAAAGGTTCTATGCAAGTAAAATTCTCAGTTTGAGATTGGTTCCACAAAACCCTTTTTCCTTAATCCAGATTTTCTTAATGAGAATCATTGATCTCTCAACAGGGTAATCTACCCATCATTTGACTGAATTTCCAGCTAGATTCTTGATGATCTCGGTTAAGGAAAAACTATGCTAATTCAATGGTAGTCTATTCTTTGTGTCAAGAATTGGAATTGGTCACACGAGGTTTTTTCTTGATTCAGATTCGAGAGATGGACAAGTAGTTTACTGGCTACCATTCTCACAGTCGTGGTCTAACCAAAATTATTCGGTTTACTTCTAACTTTGATTCCAAGGATTTTCTTCAGATAAACATCTACTAAACTTCTAATCGTAAAGGAAAATTTCAACTTTATGAATTTCATTCCTTCCTAACCATAATGGATTAAGAAATGATTCTATATGAGAATATCGATTTTTTTTAATAAAAATACTCTTCTTCCATTAATTTATTTTTGGGTAAATATCAATTTGGTGACTTATCCACATAAAATATCTAAGAATATTCTTTCTACCAATTTAATTATCAACCATAATTTTCTAGGTGGAATTATGGTGAAAATTCCTCTTTTGTCACCAAAATTTAATTTAAATCTTTCTCTACTTAAGATACCATAAAAATTATTCTTTTAATTAAATACAAATATCCATTTTTTAAATATGCTTAAAATTCCTCTTTTTGCATTTAAATGATTGAATTCCAAATGTCATGGAAATTCCTCTTTTATCGTTTAAAAATTCTTATACATAAAATAAATTTATCTAAAATTACTCTTTTTTAAATTAAATGAAATACCCATTATTTCAAATATGCCAAAAAATTCACTTTTTCTTTTTAAATGATTGAATTCCAAATTTCATGGGAATTTCTCTTTTATCATTTAAAAATTTCTTATACATAAAATAAATTTATCTAAAATTTCTTTTTTTAAATTAAATAAAATACCAATTATTTTAAATATGCCAAAAATTCATCTTTTTCTATTTAAATGATTGAATTCCAAATTTCATGGGAACTCCTCTTTTATCATTAAAAATTTCTTATACATAAAATAAATTTATCTAAAATTTCTCTTTTTTATTAAATATTTATGCATAAATGCTAAAAATTTATTTCACATGAATATGATGAAAATCATTCTTTTTAAATAGGATGTCCAATCCTAGAATATGGTAGAAAGTCCTCTTTTAGCATTATGCATAAAAATAAGAAAAGTATTATTTGCTAAATTTTTTTGCCCCATAGCTTCGCTGCTTAAAGCTTCGCTGGTTTACTGATAATTTTTAAATTTTTTTCTTAAAATAATAAAACATTATAATGCAAATATGATAGAAGATCTATTCTTAAACTTAAATCTAAACTATAAATTTAAATAATAATTTTAATCATAATCATAAACTTAATTATGATTATTCTACTAGATTAATTTATTTCCATTATTCCTCTTTTCCCAAATTGATAGGATTATCTCTTTCTCATTTAGAATCAATTAAAGTAGTTTTTAACTACTTATATATATTCTAAAAGAATTTACCATTGTTTTGTTAACATAAAAGCATAAAAATACCATTTTCTTATCCTCTAGCTTAACAAGCTTAGAGTTTGGTTTTGAAATAAGAATTTATCAATGAGAAGCATTCTTTAGCCATAGGAATGACTATTCTTTTTGGAGAGAGAGATACACATAAGAAAGTATTCTAAATAAAGCATAAAGATTAACTTTTTCTTGATTACACATTAAGATTCTTAGGGAAAGCTTGATTTGAATTTAAAACAAACAATTAGAAACTTCTCAAGCTTGAGAGGGGTTGAGAAGAGAAGTCATTTGAGAATATTAACAAAAAACCATAAAATTCATTCTTACCTCAAGGATTAGCTTGCTTCTTTATCTAGAAGTGAAGCCCCCAACCAATGAATTGGTTTAGCAAGTGGAGAAGAGAGCTCCAAGAGTTGTTGAAGAGAGAGAAAAGCTCCAAGCTCCCCAAAAGTAGAGGATTTTTAAGGGATAATAGAAAATATGATTATTTTAATGTAATACTGACATGGTATAGTTCACAGATGAGAATACAAAAGAATGAGGGTCTATTTATAGGTGAGGGAGACCACTAACTGAGTCCAACTGGGTTCTAGAATTTTCCAGCTTCAGTTTGACTGAATTTGGACCAGTTTGGGTCCCTTTTTGATTCAGGAGAGAGAAGAGATAAAAATATCACAATTTTTTTGAATTAAAAAAACCTCCCACACATGTGAAGGAGGCGCCTACCTCAAAGGTCTCCCCTTCCTTACCAAGGTGTCAAAAATTCATCATTTCTCCAAAATATCTAATTTTTTTAGTGATATCTCTTAATTTTTAACTAATAAACCTTGTACTTAGTTAACTCTTCATCTTATGTGAGCATTTATTCATTTTTAGATATTTTTTTTATTCTTTGGATTTATCTCATTCCAACACTTGGATTAATCCTATTGGCCCATAGGAACCTTAGTTGGACCATAATCCAAATTTTTTTGAAAATCTAGACCCTTAGGCTAAGGTCCCTTATATCATTTTTAATTGATTCCTAATGCACCTTGGAGAATTTATTTTTAACTTCCATTTTAGGAAAATATATTTTAGATATTAGGATAATTTTTATATCTAAAAATATCTCAATATTGAATTACCTCTCTCTAGAAATTTTCTTCTCTCTAGGCAAAAACAAGGAAAAATAATATTTTCTTGCATTCTGAAATAGGGAATGATTACAGGGGATTGAGGTAAAAGCTTTTTCATTATTCAGGCCGAGGAGGAATCTTACACAACTCCTCACGAACCATGCAAGACTCAGGCACACTCAGCAGGCCTCCTAACATTGTACTATCCTTCTCCCCTACATGTTCTTGCTTGCCTTTATCATGTTTCTTTGTGGATGCTTCTTCAGAGGTTGTAGTTTCCACATCTTTCTTGCCCTTCTTTTCATTCTTTACACCCTTCTTGTATCCACACCCGTCTTCTTTGCAAGGTGTTTCCCCAAGGGCAAGAAACCCTAGTTTCACATATCATGTCATTCATAAATACTAATTGAAAACATTAAGAACACATAACTCGAAACATTAGAAGTACTCAATGGCATGCAACTCATGCTCTTGTTTGGGGATCATCTTAATGGGATAACCTATCCACCAAGGATAATGTTCACACTCCCATTGCATGATTCCTCTCTCAAAAATGGTGGGAGAGAACATGGTAGCCTCTCAAGAAGGAAACTCTCACCATATATGTGGGCCCAGACTCCAGCTACTTCCTTTCAGAGTAATCAGGTTTATATCCGCCAAATTCAAGGAAATCCCAAAGGCAGACCCTCTAACCAACCCGCAGTTTCAAACCAAAGTAATGCAAGACCTCTGCCTCAGAATAGGGGAAGTCAAAGAGAGTTGTTTCCAAAACGGCCGTCCACTTCCAAGGCAATAACGCTGGAAGCGATTGAAGAAGAAGAAGATGATGAAAGAGATCATACTCCACTTGCAAGATGAGGACATCTCGCATTTTTTAAGTGGGGTAGGATATAAGATTCCTCCCCCAACCCCTCAAGATGTCCAATTTCTCCCCCTTTAATCAATCCCCTTTTCAGAATAATAACAAATCTTGTTTCTATTTGTTTTGGTTTAGAAGAGAGAGAAAATTATCTAGAGAGAGGTAATTCAGTTTTTAGATATCTTTGGATGGAAAAATATCCCTTCTTATTAAAATGATTTTCCCTAAAACAGAAATTCAAAAAGAACTTTCCAGTGTACAATTGGAATAAATTGAAAATAGGTAAAAGGACCTTAGCTTGAGGGTCTAGATTTTTTTGAAAATTTTGAATTAAGGTTCCTATGGACCAATAAGCTTAATCCAAATATAGGGAGGAGATAAATTAAATAATAAAAGAAAATCCCCCAAAAATGAGTAAATACTCACATAAGATGAAGAGTTGACTAAGGACAAGGTTATTCGTTAAAAAAGAAGAGATATTTAGAGGAAATGATGCATTTTTGACACCTCAATGTGGGGAATTTCCCTCATGAAGGAGGCGCCTATTTCACATGTGTGTATGAGTTTTAAACTCACAAATAATGAGATATTTTTATCTCTCCTCTCTCCTATTTCAACCAGAACCAAAAAGTAAGCTAAACTGACCTAAAAATGGTCAAAAAGTGACCAAACTGATCTGGAAAATTCTAGAATCAATTTGCTTGGTTAGAGGCTCACTTTTTTCTAAAAATAGAAGCCTCTCCCAAGGTTTACTTTTTTTAAAAAATAGAAGCCTCCCCCTTTGTAAAAGGTTAATAGTGTTTTATACACTGTTACTCTACTCCTCCCATAGCCAAAAACATTGAATTCATTGTTAATTTACTTGTTTTTTACTATTTCCTCTACAAAGAATTGGTGGCCACTCTTGATCCAAGCAAGAGTAGAACCCTCAATCCTTCAAGCCAAAGGATAGCTCACAAAACTCCATGTAAGTTAGAAATTCTACTTTTTCTAATTCTATTCTATGGTTTTATGATTTCTTACTTCTTTTAAATTGAAATTGGATGTTATGCCTTGATGGAAAGGCTTCCCCCTTCTCTTCATTGAATTCAGCCCTTCTTTATCCAAGATGTGTAATCAAATAAATAGAGTTAAACTTTCCGTATTGTTTTCTCTTAAAAAATAGAAATTGATTAAATTAGAGTGCTAAATTCATCTTGGGGTAAATTCTAAGTAGATTTAGAGTGTAAAAATTAAAAAATGGTCAATCATACAAAGGAGGTTATGGCAAAATTTTCTTAAATTTTGTGGAAATAAGTTTTATCTTTATGTTATTCAAAAAGAGTAATCCCTTCCGTTTGTGTATTCTAAAAGTGTTATTTTCATTCTATGCATAGAAAGATGCATATTGGAAATATTTTTTTATTGTAAAAGCGTTATTTTCATTAGAATCAATTTCTATGCATAGAAAGATGCATATTGAAAATTCTTTTTATTATAAAAGTGTTATTTTTATTTAATTTTGATTTTATGCATAGAAAGATGCATAAAGGAATTTATTTTTATTTCAAAAGAGCTATTCTCATTAATTTTGATTTTATGCATAGAAAGATGCATAAAGGAATTTATTTTTATTTCAAAAGAGCTATTCTCATTAATTTTGATTTTATGCATAAAAAGATGCATAAAGGAATTTATTTTTATTTCAAAAGAGTTATTCTCATTAAATTTTATTTTATGCATAGAAAGATGCATAAAGGATTTATTTTTATTTCAAAAGTGTTACTTTTCTTAAAATTAAATTTATGCATAAATAGATATATAAAAGGATTTTTGTAAAAGTGTTATTCCCACTGAAGTTAATTTTTATAAAAGAATGAATGGATGGATAGATGTGATGTGAATCAGATAAATGTGAATGAATGGATGGATAGATGTGATGTGAATCAGATAAATGTGAATGAATGTGATGGCATGTGAGTCAGGATGTGAATGAATGATAAGGGATGTGAATGAATGTGATAGCCTATGAATCAGGATGTGAATGAATGATAAGGGATGTGAATGAATGTAATGGCATGTGAATCGGGATGAGAATGAATGGTATGGGATGTGAATGGATGTGATGTCATGTAAATCAAGATAGATGTGAATGAATGTGATGTGGTCTGGATAAGATGTGATGTGGTATGAATAAGATGTGACGTGAGTGAATGTGGTGTGGTCTGAATGCGATGTGATGTGAGTGAATGTGATGTGGTCTGAATGGATGAGATGTGAGTGAATGTGATGTGGTCTGAATGGATGAGATGTGAATGAATGTGATGTGATGAGATATGGATATGGGTAAATGTGAGTGGGTAAATGCGAGTGGATGAGATCTGATGAGGATATTTGAGGAAAGAAGTGATAAGATGAAAAATGATGTGTGAGAATGGAAATTTATATGAAATGAATGTGGATTAAGTAATGTTGATTAATGTGGAAAGACGAGAGTTCGTTAATAAAAATTGTATTTATGACATGTTTTTAAATGACTATTTATGTCAAGAATGCTGGGGAAGCATTTTGACCGTCTTGTGAATGAGGTCATGGAGACCTAGCTGATAAAGTTACAACAGCTGATGGAGAGTTAGTAGAGGACGTCTCGCGTAGCAAGGTCGGCCGAGGTCTTGAGCAGCCTCGAATCAATTTAAATGGTGAGCTTCCAGTACGGTGGATGAGGGACCAAGGAAGCGGCCTATGAGTGAAGCGCTAGGTGACCTGCGAAGGATCCTAGAGGGTGCTCACCATACGGTGCTCAGGCTCTCGCCGAAGATACCCACAAGTACATCGAGGAAGATATTAAATAAGGAGTAAGAGTTGTTTTCTGAATTCGGGCATGGATCTGGTTGATTGACCTTGCTGGTCCTCAACAGATAAGTCCATGGCTCTTTTATATGGATTCGTTGGTTGATCTTGCTGATCTTCAACGGAGATTCCATTTTGATATGTGAATATATTGCCGGTTACTATGAGCTAGGAACTATTGAAAAGGTCCCTGAGTGGATAGGTGGTGAGCGTTCTGGTTGCCAATGATGCCATAGGTACACCGATGAAGGAATGATTGGAAATAAAGATTTAACCAGAGATTTTGACGATTATGATCAGTGACACAATGGTTTCATTAAATGATTGTTTTTAAAGATAGCTGATTCTATGAAAAAGGCAATTTCATATTGGGTGTGTAAGTGGTGTGACTAGGTTTAAATTTGCATGAATATCCGGCTAGGGGGCCTGGGAACTCTTTTCCCTATTATGGTACCCAGGACAAAACCTAACCGAATTCCTAATTGGATCCCATCACTACAGTGATGAGGCTTTATTGGAAAAGGACTTAGCTTTACAAGGTTTTGGGGTAGAGTATAAGCCTCTTTTTGGTGATAAAGTCATATCTTGTTCTTTTATCTTGGGGACTGGGACCATGGATAAGGATGATATGCCTTGCTACTCTACAGATTCCGCAGTTCTAGCTTTTTGTCTTTTATAAGGATGGTAACCTCTCCTGAGGCAAGCTATGGCCGTCCTTGCATCCCAGTCTATTAACATCTATTGTAGCCCATCCATCCTCTTTCAAGCATTTAACACAATTTTTTAGTGCAATAGTCTGCTACTATGATATATCTTGCTCTTAGGTGTTTTGAGCAGCTGGAATAATGGGACCAGCAAAATCAATGCCCCATTTCTCGAATAGTTGCAAGGACATTCTCCCGGACCATACTCCCTCAGAAATGTTCATAAGGTTCAAATAGAAATTTGTCAAGGAGATTGGTTCAAGAGCAGAATCTCAAGAACCAGGCGTGCCAGGTGTTGCGTCCCGCAGCGCCCAATGGTGGTAGAAGCATTGGCAACCCACTCCCCACCTCGTGAGAACCACCTTAGTATCACACGTGTGGAGGTGGAGAAGTGTAACTACCAGAGATCCGTTACCAAGAACAAAAAGACTCAGCGTAAAAGGGCACCCAGTCACTACAGATGGTGGCAAGAGGATAGCTTAGTATTAGGCACAGGAATAGAGCTCAATGCTCAGGTAGATGGAATCTATGAAGAGTGCTATTGTTTTATGCTCTCAACTGTTAGTTGATAGCTGTGTCATGAAGCTGGAGAGTGTGTTTGTACTTAGGGAATGTTACCACTATTGGGCAATTGTTATGTATTAATCTGTCATGTTTCTGGAATATAACCAAGAGCAAGCTTGCCATTTCATTGTTGTTCCGAGTTGTCCTCTATGTCTAAGTCCGCAATGTCACTGTTCTACTGATCTGTTCATGAGAAAGTGAGTGAGATGTTAGTGGAGTGTTGCACACACACACACACACACACACACACAGAGAGAGAGAGAGAGAGAGTTGAGAGAGTGAGAGTGAGAGTGAAGGATTGCTCAATAGAGTCATGTTTAGCGTGACCCCTTGACCATATGGGAGTTGGTGTTTGTACCTAAAAACTCTAGTGGGTGACTATACGTCTCCCACGGCATTGCCTGAACGGTCCGCAGACTATTCTCTTGCCTTTCTGCTTGTAAAGGGAAAACAGCAAGAGAAACATAGTGACTCTTCCCCTTTAGTGGTTACCTTGTTAACCGAAATGGGGAACTCATTAAGGTCCTTTTGCCAGACTTGGAAGAATTCTGAATGTACATTGAGAGACTCTACATACCTCATCCAATGTTCTTCAAATTCTATTAGGAAGATGTAAGCCTCTTTTCCCTTAAAACCTCTAGTTCTAGGGGTCTTATAGGTAGGTTTCTCTTGTTAGTGGCCTTACCTCTTCTATGCTGATGGGTTCATTTTCCGTGGTGTCAAGCATGTATAATACACTCAGCATGTAGAGAGTTGTAATCTATTACCCTTCTACCTTGGCAAATCGTCTTCCAGTTTGTTTTTGGAAGTATATCCATGGTTGCAAGAATGTGCATCGAGTTCTCAAAGTCTTCCGGCTCTGGGAGAGGTGCGAATTCCATACTCTCCATTTCATCTTCCAGTGTCTTGTTACATTTGTGGCACAGATTGCTGCAGATCTAGTAGCAGTCATCTTCTGCTAAGGGTCCCCCACTAATTGGATATACCTTCCAAGTGCATAGGTTTGCCTTTAGCATTCGATCTCTTTCAATGTGATCCATATCCCAATCATGGATCATTTTCATCTCTCTCATGAAGGGGCGTCTTAGGATGCAATCGTATACTGAAAGAATTCAAAAGGTTAAATATTTTCTATAAGATCATAACGATATGTTGAAGATTGCTAAGGAAAATGTTAAACAGGCCGGACGAAGACCGCAAAGTGGTCACATTTGAAAAAGGTGACCAAGTATTTCTCAAGGTTCCCCCAAGTTTGGAAACTTTGAGAATGGGCAAAGTTCCAAAGTTGTCGCCCAAGTATTGTGTACCTTTCATAATACTTAAGCATGTAGGTGCAGTTACCTACAAGTTAGCTATGCTAGAACATTCCAAGGTTTACCCAGCTTTTCATGTTAGTCGTCTATGAAAACGACTAGGCAAAGATGCCAATGCGGTGGCTAATACAGGTATTCTTGAAGATTTAATTAAGCCTCTGGTTTTACCACATGAGCTAGAGTGCATCTTGGATTTTTTAGAGAAGCGAATTCATTAAAGAATTAGACAACGGTGTCTAGTTAAGTGGAAGGATAGACCAGAAGAAGGTTCAACTTGGGAGGACGTTAGTACTTCAAGACCCGATATCCTACCTTTGTTTTTTAGGACAAAAACTCTTCTAAAAGGGGGGAGTAATTTCAAGACAAGGGTAGGACTAGGGTGGTTCAGGGGAGTCCGGACTAGTGTGGACTACCAGGGCCATAGTTAGCCAGCTAGGGTCTATATCTGGCGGTTGGTGGAGAGTTGCCCTATTCTCTTCTAGGAGGTCTCACACAGCAGCAGCTGTCCAATCTAGTATACAAGCCAGCTAAAGATCCAAGCTAGAGGTGATTATGGTCAAATAAAGGGCAGCTGAAGGTTTATAAGTAAAGATCCAAGCTGTGGGAGGTTAGAGCTGACCTGAGAGGAAATTGGTGTAGTCAATTTTACAATTTGAAGAGTTTGGAGTGGGCTTAGGTATCCTCTTGGGTTAGTTGAGAATTAGGGAACATCAGCTAAGTGGATTGGTGCTTTTATTTGGTGTTTGTGATTGGTTGTGGTGTGGGTGGTAGTTGCCTCCTCATGGTGGTGCATTTTAGACAAGCTATAGAGGCACATCTCCTCGACACATCATTGTTTTGGTGCCCCCACTAAGGAGGGATTTGAAGCACCCTTCAGTCTATTTGCAAGTCTGAAAGTTTCTAGTAGAGCAGGTGGTAGCCATGATGACATATCAGGTGTTCCATGGACATGTTGGAGAGGATCTAGAGGAGTTTTTGGTGGGGATGGAATTGGCAGCTTTTAACTTTGGTAAGAATAGAGATAAGGGTAAGAGGCATCTAGACCATTTGGGTCTTTGGGATTCAGAGCCAGAGCAAGGTTTGTGTAGGTGAAGGCTCAGGAGGACTGGAGAGCTAGAGCACCTAAAGGACTCACCCTGTCAGAACTTGGCTCCTTCTTAGACTTGTTAGTGATTGGAACTCATGTTAGTTATGGGCTTGGAGGCAATTCAGCACAAAGGGCTTCATCTCCTTCAATTTGATCAAGTGACTCATCCTCGAAAGCATAAAATAGCCAACATTTTTGTCTTGCTTTTGTAAGCTCCAATGAGGAGGTACTGTTGTAAGTTTCCATGTATAACAGAGTGCTATGTGAGAGTTCTAAGTGTTTTGTATCTAATGTTTCAATGTTTGAACAATGGGTTGTGACTAAGAATTCTGAGCCTTGAGCTTGTGTATATCTAGAGCAAGAGGAGTCAAATTCTGTTTGTATTGGTTCAACTTCATCAATTCAAAGGGTTTGAGTAGACTTCAGAGATTAAGCATGGATTGCTAGCATAAATTGAGGTTGAGAAATAGGGAAGAATGTGAAAGGACCATCAAGCTCTAGAACCCAAGGAGTTGGATGCAGAAGCGATCTGGGGAAGGAAGTATCCCTGTCAGAGTTCTTGTAAGAAGAAAAGGGGAATCTGATTATCTTGGATCCTTGAGTTAGTGGCCTGAGCAGAGTATAAAAAGTAGGTAAAGACCAAATTGGAGTTAGAGATGGTTTGAGACATAAAACAAGTACTCTGTTGGGATTTGGCTCTTCTCTAGAAGCCAACGTTGGTTGAGGTAGATGTTAGTTGTGGGTTGTTTGACTCTTGTTTGGAATTCATCATAGAGATTCTATTCTTCTTCACTTGATCCAGACTGTCCAACATAAAAAAAAAACTGAGCAACTAACGATGGGATGTGATCTCTAAATTCAAAGTTTGTATGTGTGTTGATCTAAAAGAATCAATCTCTGATTATACATGCTTCATTCCATCCATTTGGTGATTAGATTGGACCTCTATCGACTAACAGGGAGAAAACTAATCTGGGACATGTTTGAGTTTAAATTGGAAGCTTGTATACAATCAAAAAAATGGTCAAAGTATGAGCTATGATCATAGGGGTTTTATTGGGGTTTGAAGAGGTTGAAAGCCCATTGGTCCAAAGAACTAGCGAAGAGGAAGGAGTTGCATATCCACCCATCCAAAGAACTTGCAATTGTTGGCTTAGGCTTCTTTTGATTCACAAGAGTTCTTATGATATCACTTGGATTGGTAAATGATTTTGGAATAGGTAATTTGTGAGTCCCACTCTCTTATATATGTATATCTCTCACTTGTGAGGTCAATTGATTCTAGAATTGATTGTTAAGTAAGTCTAATCAATTCTGTGACACATGCAATTGTGAGTGAGTCCAATTGATTGATATCTAACATTATGGATTTTATGAGTATAGGCTATGAAAGAACTGGAAGATGATGGTGATGGTTATTGAGAAAGAACACCAACTAAGGTGTTTACCATATTATTAATTCTAGCCGCGTGCATACAAGATACATTTTGGTTTTACATGGCTAGGCCCATTTGTACATAAGTTTGGGAAAAACATTTATTTGCACTTTTGAACATTGGACTATGGTAAATTTTTGTACAAGCCCAAATTTTGAAGCAAAAACTATTTATGCCTACAAGGGCTAATTTTGAGGAATACAACTTTAAATACTCACATAAGAAAGTAAAACCGCTCATGTTGGGGGAGGGGAGATTGAACTCAATATTTGTGTGATTCTGTGTCTTCTATTTTACTTATGTTACATTCATGTCTATGCTTATATTGAGTAATTTGATTGTCTTGTTCATAGTTTAAAGATTTGATCCTTATCTTAGAAGAGAGTGTGGTAATTGCAAAGTCTCCATGTACAAAGATCCTTACACTTTTGGCATGAAAATCTCATGTAGATTAACTTCCTACTTATGTATATATGAAGCCTTTATAAGAAAAGTCTAATGATGTGTAAATGAAGGAGTTAGTCTTTTTTAAAACCCTTGAAAAGGAGGATTTTATGTCATGTCGTAATTGTAGTTTTAAGTGTATTCTCCTCTTATACATCGTTTCTTATGTAGTAGTGAAAGTAGTAGTGGGGAGTCCAAAAATGTGTCAAAAATCCTTAAATGTTGTTAAGTATTGAGCTCAAAGATATGTGACATGTTGGAATGCTCTTTCTATAAAAAACGAAAGCTTCTTAGGACTATGAGAGTCACAATGTGGATCTCCAACATATTAAATAGTGTTAAATCATTCAAATAAGTGTACTCTTTAACGAATCTACCATGGGTCTTTGGGGTCTTCTGGATGTACACACTATTTCCAATTTGGCATGGACCTCTAACTGGAGAAGCATCTTTTCCTCTAATTGGATAAGCATATTTTCTCACAAGATCTGGCATTTTTGCACAAGCTAACTATGATAGAGGGTTTTTGCCATTGGTACTAGCTTCTTGAGTACTTTGGGAGTTGAGGTGGAAGAGTGGGTTGTCGACTTTGAAGTATGGATCTTCTTCTCACACTTTGGCACCTACACCTGCACATGCTTAAGGTAAGCTATCATCATCTAAACCCAAATTTGGATAAATATCATAACATCTACAAGGACTTAAGAGGGTTTAGTAGGAGGTTTTGAGATGTTAACAGTAGTGTGAGTGGCCTTGTGGAATTAAAATGTGATGCTATAGAAAATAGAGGGTTCGTGTTTGTTTATGTATCATTGTTGCTATCACCATGCAGTAATCTCTTGTTTGCAGATGTCAAGTTGTTCTCTAGGCCATCTACCTTTGCAAAGACATTCTTTATTGTTTCATAGTTGGGAGCATAGGTATGCTATGTAATGGAGTTGTTACCATGGTATCCTCTTGTGTCCTTTGTTTTGAGTGTTACATGCTAAAAATAGGGTGTTTTTGAGTAGCATGGATAGGTTCATGAATGTATGTGATGCTTTAAATCACATAACTACACTTAATTATATATTACGTTTAAGAACTAATAAAGATTAACCAAAAGTTAAGATTTTTAATGAAAATATATAAAGTTTCACAAGATGGTTGGCTAATGATGACCTGAGCTTGATTGTATGAAAATATAGAGAAAGTTTAAAATTTTACAAAAGTTTTTCTCTTCTCTTGAAATAGACAATAGATGTGCTTTAAAATTTTCCAACTTGAAGTACACATTGAATGAAGTGACTTTGAAGTTATATGCATACAATTACAATTTCGTGTATTCTTTGAAGTATATGAACTATCAAACAAGATGAGTTGTCCATTCAGACATTTGGATATTTCTCTTTTCTTTGGCTATCCAGACCATTGGTTACATATGCCATACATCTAGATTTGTGATTCATATAATTGTGAATCATACATGTGCCAGTTGGTCTTGCGTATATCGACTTTCTAGTTCTACATGCATATGTTTGAATGATATGTGTACCACTCGACCTATACATTTGATTTGTATGCGTACAACTAGACTTTCTAATTCTATATGCATACATTTGAATGATTGGTACCTATACCACTAGACCTATACATTTGATTTGTATGCGTATAATAGACTTATACCAGTTTTACTCATCATCATATTTATTTTTTAAGTTCTTGCTCCTTGGTGGTCTTCATATCGCCATGGAAGCCAACTTTTCTACATTCATCCATTGATATTTTCCTTGAGAGCAATCCAGTTAAAATGTGCTAAAGTGAGAACTAATGAGGTAACCTTATGATCTTCACCTACATTTGTGGGAGGTGATTCTTGTGTATATGATAGATTTTTTTCACCATGGTTCTTCACGTTCTCTCATTGCAATTTTTTTCACCATGGTTCTTTAGGTTCTCTGGTCTGTAATTTTGTATGTTCCTTGAGAAAAAATGTTAAATTAAGAGCTTGTCTTGCTGCTTGCTTCCCATACAAGTTCTTGTGGTACTATGCATTTTTGGGTCTTAGGTTCTTGTGTTTTTTTAATGGGCTCCCTACCCTCACTAGAGAGCATGCATTTTTTACATGTTTTATCCCAAGGCTAAGAGGTGCTTGCGATAACCATTTTTAGACAAGTTTTCTTGTGGATCTCTTGTATGGCCTTTAGTTAGAAGTCGATCTTCTGCCTTAGCAGTTGTAACTCTTTGTGGTGCCAAATTGACGTCTTGCTTCGATTCTTCAAATACCAGATTTGCCTTTATAGAATCCTTGATCTTAAAGGACATGTTTAGGTACCCATATTTGTTGTTTGTTGTTTGTTGTCAGTGGATTTAACCTTGGATTGGAATAACTTTTTCCTTTATATTGATTGCACTTGATCCTAGAGTGCATCTTTGATTTTTTGGTATCCAAATCCATTTGTTACCTTCATAAATATGTGCTTTCTAAAAAATCACCATCCATGTCACTAGTACATGTCATCACCACCTCGCTATCTCGATTGAGATATGAAGGCCACTCGGATCCATGTCGATGCCACAATGGGTCCCCCTCGACTTGCCCACACTCCGATGTATATTTAGCATGATTAGTAATGGTGTCCATGTATCTCGACTGAGATCCCCACATGAAATCTTGACCCCATTGAAGTATCTCGATCGCGATATGGAGATGTGATCTCATCCATTCATATATCTCGATTGAGATAAACTATATGTATGTACTTTGTATATGTTGAAAATAAATGTGCCCTAAGAAACCTTCCTCAAATGATAATGGTGCAAGAAGAATTTAATCTAAAGTGTCCCTTTCTGATTACTCTCTTAAGGGACTTTATTCATCATTCATAAGGTGGATTGTAGCTAGAGGGATTAGTCTCAAAACAATGCTTTGAGTGACATAAGACAAATACATTACAAGCAGAAGAAGAGGGTGTTCTAATACCGAGGTTCTTTTTCGAGGCAATAGACAAATTTCACTACAACAAAAGAAGAGTACTACCGTGTGAAGAGTCGCGAAAATTTCAAAGGATCTAAAATGGAAAAAAACATTATTGTGGCTATATGCATGGCTATGCACATGGCTATTAGCACATGGCCAATGCTGCACAAATAACTGCATCTTAGAGTAGCATTGCAGACGGTAGAAGCAGCCACAATAGAGGCGCACCATGCAAGAGAGATAGATAGAGACCTGGTAGGTCTCTTGTATGTAAAAGAATTATAATTAAGGTCTAAAGTTATAAATTTATTTAAGTAATATCTAATTAGAGAGACTAATTAATTTTTTGTATGCTTTACTTTTTAAGTAGGCCAGTTCTGAGATAGAGAGTGCTAGAGCTGAGGCAGATCAGCATATGATCATGGAGAGGATTATGCAACACAGGGTAGAGTAGTTGATCCTACATGTTTGGGAGTTCCATAGGACTTCTGACATGATAGTGCCTTACTTTCCCTTGAATCCACGGCTTGTTACAAACCAAACATACTCCAATGGTGACCAAACTTTGCGAGCATGTGGGGAGGGTCCCCTTCCACTTCACGTCTACAGTCTCACGTCTTTGACTTTCACATCATTAACTTCAGGTCTGCTACTTCACGTCTGTAGTCTCACGTCAAGACTTTCACGTCATTAACTTCACATCTGCAATCTCATGTCAAGACTTTCACGTCTTTGACTTTCACGTCATTAACTTCATGTTTGCTACTTCACATCTGCAGTCTCATGTGTCAAGACTTTCACGTATTCGACTTTCATATGCAGACTTTCACGTCATTAACTTCACGTCTACAGACTCATGTCTTTGACTTTCACGTGTAGGCTTTCACGTCATTAACTTCACATCTGCTACTTCACGTCTGTAGTCTCACGTCAAGATTTTCATGTCATTAACTTCACGTCTTCAGTCTCACGTCATTAACTTCATGTCTTCAGTATCACGTCTTCGACTTTCACGTCATTAACTTCACGTCTTCGACTTTCATGTCATTAACTTCACGTCTGCTAACTCACGTCTTAGATATTCACAACTGCTCTATCCAATCCGACCATTCTTTCACGCCTTGTTTCACATACTAACACTAATTAACAACCAAAAAATAAATAAATAAGGTAACTTCCACCAGTCATTCGACTGACTACATGCTCATAAAGTTTGGTCACCATCAGACAATGTTTGGGTTATCAATTACTGCCCAATGCATATTTTTTAAGTCTCTTAGTGCTCGAGAAGCCATGAAAAATCCCACTCCTCCCCATGCGAGCGTACCCAAACATGATCCGATGGTGACCAAACTTTGCGAGCATATGGGGAGAGACCCCCATATGGTGACCAAACTTTGCGAGCATATGGGGAGAGACCCCCCCACCTGCTTGCAAAGTTTGGTCACTATCAGAGCATGTTTGGTTTAGAACCCAGTGCAGATTTTTCAAGTCTCTTAGTGCTCAAGAGACTAAAGAACCCAGTGCAGATTTTTCAAGTCTCTTAGTGCTCAAGAAGCCATGGAAAATCTCACTCTTTCGCATGCCATCATACCCAAACATACCCCAATGGTGACCAAACTTTGCAAGCATTTGGGGAGAATCCCTTCCCACATGCTCACAAAGTTTGTTCACCATTGGAGCCTGTTTGGGTTATCAATTAGAACCCAGTGCAGATTCTTCAAGTCTCTTGGTGCTCAAGAGGTCATGGAAAATCCCACTCTTCCCCATACCATCGTATCCAAACATGCTCTGATGGTGACCAAACTTTGCGAGCATGTGGGGAGGGTCCCCCCCACATGCTCGCAATGTTTGGTCACCATCCAACGATGTTTAAGTTATTAATTAGTGCCCAATATGCAGATTTTTCAAGTCTCTTAGTGCTTGAGAGGCTATGGAAAATCCCACTCTTTCCCATGCCATTGTACCCAAACATGCTCCAATGGTGACCAAACTTTGTGAGCATATGGGGAGGGTCCCCCCCACATGCTCACAAATTTTGGTCACCATCGGAGCATGTGTGGGTTATGAAGTAAAACACAGTGCGGATTTTTAAGGTCTCTTGGTGCTCGAGAGGCCTTGGAATATCTCACTCTTCCTCATGCCATTGTACGCAAACATGTTCTGATGGTGGTGACCAAAGTTTGCGAGCATGAGGGGAGGTAAAATTTGGTCACCACCATCAGAGCTTATTTGGGTTATCAATTAGAACCTAGTGCTAATTTTTAAAGTCTCTTAGTGCTCAAGAGGCCATGGAAAACCCGCTCTTTGCCATGCCATCATACCCAAACATACTTCGATGGGTGACCAAACTATGCAATTATGTGGGGAGAGACCCCCCCACATGCTCGCCAATGTTGGTCACCTCGGAGCATGTTTGGGTTATAAATTAGAGCCCAATGCGGATTTTTCAAGTCTTTTGGTACTCGAGAGGCCATGAAAAATCCCACTCTTCCCCATGTGATCGTACCCAAACATGCTTCGATGGTGACCAAACTTTGTGAGCATGTGGGGATGGACCCCCCCCACATGCTCACAAAGTTTGGTCACCATTGGAGCATGTTTATCAACAATCAGAACCCAGTGCGGAGTTTTCAAGTCTCTTTAGTGGTCGAGGGGCCATGGAAAATCCCACACAAGACCCATGCCATGGTACCCAAACATTCTACGATGGTCACCAAACTTTGTGAGCATGTGGGGAGGAGCCTCCCCTACATTATCACAAAGTTTTATGACCATTGGAGCATGTTTGGGTTAACAATTAAGACCCTGTGTGAATTTTTCAAGTCTCATAGTGCTCGAGAGGCCATGGAAAATCCCACATGACCCCATGCCATCGCACCCAAACATGATGCGATGGTCACCCAAATTTGCGAGCATGTGGGGAGGAGTCCCCCCCCCCTTATCGCAAAGTTTGGTCACCTTGGAGCATGTTTGGGTTATCAATTAGTACCTAGTGTGAATTTTTCAAGTCTCTTAGTGCTCAAGAGGCCATGGAAAATCTTGCTCTTCTCCATGCCATCGTAGCCAAACATGCTCTGATGGTGATCAAACTTTGCGGTCCCCCCCCCACATTTTTGCAAAGTTTGGTCACCATTAGAATGTGTTTGGGTACGATGGCATCGAGAAGAGCCGGATTTTCTATGGCCTCTTGAGCATTAAGAGACTTGAAAAATCCACAGTGGGATCTAATTTATAACCCAAACATGCTTCGATGGCGACCAACATTTGGTGAGCATGTGGGGGGGTCTCTCTCCACATGATTACATAGTTTGGTCACCATCAAAGTATGTTTGGGTATGATGGCATGGCAAAGAGTGGGTTTTACATGGCCTCTTGAGCACTAAGAGACTTTAAGAATTAGAACTAGGTTCTAATTGATAACCCAAACATGCTCCGATGATTGGTGAACCAAATTTTACCTCCCCTCATGCTCGCAAACTTTGGTCACCATTAGAGCATGTTTAGGTACGATGGCATGAGGAAGAGTGAGATTTTCCAAGGCCTCTCAAGCACCAAGAGACTTGAAAAATCCACACTATGTTCTATTTCATAACCCACACATGCTCCGATGGTGACCAAAATTTGCAACAATTTGGAGGGGGACCCTCCCCATATGCTCACAAAGTTTGAGCATGTTTGGGTACGATGGCATGGGAAAGAGCGGGATATTCCAAGGACTCCCGAGCACTTAGAAACTTGAAAAATATGCACTTATTCTAATTGATAACCCAAACATGCTCTGATGGTGATCAAACTTTGCGAGCATGTGAGGGGGGGCCCTCCCCACATGCTCGCAAAGTTTAGTCACCATCGGAGCATGTTTGGGTATGATGGCATGGGGAAGAGAGGAATCATAACCTCTTGAGCACTAAGAGACTTGAAAAATCCACACTGGTTTCTAATTAATGCTTTGATGGTGACCAAACTTTGTAAGCATGTGGGGGGGTCCCTCCCCCCACATGCTCGCAAAGTTTGGTTGCCATTAGAGCATGTTCGGGTACAATGGCATGGGGAAGAGCGGGGTTTTCCATGGCCTCTCAAGCACTAAGAGACTTGGAAAACCCGCACTGGGTTCTACTTGATAACCCAAACATTCCTACAATGGTGATCAAAATTTGCAAGCATGTGGGGAGGGACCCTCCCCACAGACTTGCAAAGTTTGGTTGCCATCGGCATGTTTGGGTACGATGGCATGGGGAAGAGCAGGATTTTCCATGGCCTCTTAAACATGTTGCAATGGTGACCAAACTTTGCAAGCATGTGGGGAGGGACCCTCCCCACATGCTCGCAAAGTTTGGTCATCATTGGACCATGTTTGGGTACAATGGCATGGGGAAGAGCGGGATTTTCCATGGCCTCTCGAGTACGAAGAGACTTGAAAAATGCACACTGGGTTCTAATTGATAACCCAAACATGCTCCTATGGTGACCAAACTTTGCGAGCATGTGGAGGGGTCCCTCCACATGCTCCTATGGTGACCAAACTTTGCGAGCATGTGGAGGGGTCCCTCCCTCTCGAGTACGAAGAGACTTGAAAAATGCACACTGGGTTCTAATTGATAACCCAAACATGCTCCTATGGTGACCAAACTTTGCGAGCATGTGGAGGGGTCCCTCCCACCCACATGTTCACAAAGTTTTCTCACCATTGGAGTATGTTTGGGTACGATTGCATGGGGTCTTGTGGGATTTTCCATAGCCTCTCGAAACTAAGAGACTTAAAAAATCCACATTGGGTGCTAATTGATAACCCAAACATGCTTTGATGTGACCAAACATTGCAAGCGTGTGGGGCGGGGTCTCTCAGATAGTGGCCAAACTTTGCGAGCATGTGGGGGGTTCCATCATACCCAAACATGCTCCGATGGTGACCAAACTTTGCGAGCGTGTGGGGGGTCCCCAAACAAACTTTGCGAGTGTGTGGGGGGGGACCCCACACGCTCGCAAAGTTTGGTCACCATCGGAGCATGTGGGGGGTCCCCAAACAAACTTTGCGAGCGTGTGGGGGGGGACCCCCCCACACGCTCGCAAAGTTTTGTCACCATCGGAGCATGTTTGGGTAGGATGGAATGGTGAAGAGGGTTTTCGATGGCCTCTCAAACACTAGAGACTTGAAAAATCGACATTGGGTTCCAATTGAAAACCCAAACATGCCCCGATGGTGGTAACCAAAATTTGCGAGCATGTGGGGGGTCCCTCCAACCCAGATACTTGCAAAGTTTGGTCACCATCAAAGCATGTTTAGGTATAATAGCATGGGTAAGAGTAGGATTTTTCGTGGCCTCTCGAGCACTGAGAGACTTGAAAAAGCCACACTGGGCACTAATTGATAACCCAAACATGCCGATGTTGACGAAAATTTGTGAGCATGGGAGGGGGTACCTCCCCCCATGCTCGCAAAGTTTTGTCATCATCAAAGCAAGTTTGGGTACGATGGCATGGGGAAGAGCGGATTTTCCATGGCCTCTCAAGCACTAAGAGACTTGAAAAATCCGCATTCATTGGGATCTAATTGATAACCCAGACATTCTCCAATGTGGTGACCAAACTTTGCAACCATGCACTGGGGGGGAGGATCCCTCCCCACATGCTTGCAAATTTTGGTCTCCATCAGAGCATGTTTGGGTACGATGACATAGGGAAGAGTGGGATTTTCCATAGCCTCTCGAGCACTAAGAGACTTGAATAATCCACACTAGGCGGCCCTAATTGATAACCCAAATCTGCTCCTATGGTGACCAAACTTTACGAGCATGTGGAAGCAGGGTTCCTCTCCACATTCTTGTAAAGTCTGGTTACCACATCGGAGCATGTTTGGGTACGATGGCATGGCAAAGAGCCCATTTTCCATGGCCTCAAGCACTAAGAGACTTGAAAATCCGCACTGGGTTCTAATTGATAACCTAAACATGCCTTGATGGTAACCAAACTTTGATGGTAACATGCCTTGATGGTAACCAAACTTTGCGAGCATGTGGAGCCCCCCCCATGCTTGCAAATATTGGTCACCATCGGACCATGTTTGGGTACGATGGCATGGGGAAGAGCAGGACTTTCCATGGCCACTCGAGCACTAAGAGACTTGAAAAATCCACACTGGATGCTAATTGATAACCCAAACATGCTCCGATGTGGTGACCAAGCTTGCGAACATGTGGGGGGTTCCCTCCCCACATGCTCACAAAGTTTGGTTTCCATCGGAGCATGTTTAGGTAAGATGGCATGGGGTCTAGTGGGATTTTCCATGGCCTCTTGAGCACTAAGAGACTTGAAAAATCCATAATTGATAACCCAAACATGTTCTGATGGTGATGAAACTTTGCAACCATGTGGGGGGGCACCCCCCCAATGCGCAAAGTTTTGCCACCATCGGAGCATGTTTAAGTACGATGGCATGGGGAAGAGCAGGAATTTCCATGGCCTCTCGAGCACTAAGAGACTTTAAAAATCTGCACTGGGTTCTAATTGATAACCCGGACATACTCCAACGGTGACCAAACTTTTCGAGTATATGGGAGGGGGTCCCTTCCCACATGCTTGCAAATTTTGGTCTCCATCGGGGCATGTTTGGGTACGATGGCATGGGGAAGAGCGAGATTTTCTATGTCCTCTCTCACACTAAGAGACTTAAAAAATCTACATTGGGCACTAATTGATAACCTAAATATGCTCCAATTTTGACCAAACTTTGCAAGCATGTGGGGGGGGACCCCCCCTACATGCTCGCAAAGTTTGGTCACCATCGGAGTATATTTGGGTACAATGGCATGCTAAAGAGTCGGTTTTCCATGGCCTCTCAAGCACTAAGAGACTTGTAAAATCCACACTGGGTTCTAAGTGATAACCCAAACATGCTTCGATGGTGACCAAACTTTGCGAGCATGTGGGGGGGGACCCTCCCCACATGCTCGCAAAGTTTGGTCACCATCGGAGCATGTTTTGGTACTATGGCATGGGGAAGAGTGGGATTTTCCATGGCCTCTCCAACATTAAGAGACTTGAAAAATTCGTACTGGGAACTAATTGATAACCCAAACATGCTCCGATGGTGACCAAAATTTATAAGAATGTGGGGGGTCCCTCCCCACATGCTCGCAAAGTTTAGTCACCATTGGAGCATGTTTGGGTACAATGGCATGGCGAAGAGCTAGTTTCCTATGGTGTCTCAAGCACTAAGAGACTTGAAAAATCCGCACTGGGGATGCTATAATTGATAGCCCAAACATGCTCCGATGGTGACCAAACTTTACGAGCATGTGGGAGAGTCCCCACATACTTGAAAAGTTTGGTCACCATCGAAACATGTTTGGATATGATGGCATGGCAAAGAGTGGATTTTCCAAGAGCACTATGAGACTTGAAAAATCTGGATTAGGTTTTAAGTGATAACCCAAACATGCTCCGATGGTGGCGACCAAACTTTACGGGCTATGTGGGGGGGTCCCTCCCCACATGCTTTTGCAAAGTTTGGTCACCATCGTAGCATGTTTGGGTATGATGGCATGGGGAAGAGCACGATTTTCCATGGCCTCTCAAGCACTAAGAGACTTGAAAAATTCACACCGGGTGCTAATTGATAACCCAAACATGCTCCGAATGGTGACCAAACTTTGGAAGCATATGGGGGGGAGTCCCTCCCCACATGCTCGCAATGTTTGGTCACCATCAAAGCATGTTTGGGTAAAATGGCATGGGATCTTGTGGGATTTTCCATTATCTCTCGAGCACTAAGAGACTTGAAAAATCTGCATTGATAACCCAAACATCGTACGATAGTGACCAAACTTTACGAGCATACTGGGGGGGACCCCCCCACATGCTCGTAAAGTTTGGTCAACTATCGGAGCATGTTTGGGTACGATGGCATGGGGAAGAGCGGGATTTTCCATGACCTCTTGAGCACCAAGAGACTTGAGAAATCTGCACTGGGTTCTAATTAATAACCCAAACATGCTCCTATGGGTGACCAAGCGTTGCGAGCATGTGGCAGGGTTTCCTTCCACATGCTCTCAACGTTTGGTCACCATCGGAGCATGTTTAGGTACGATGACATAGGAAAGAACGAGATTTTCCATTGTCTCTTGAGCACTAAGAGACTTGAAAAATCATCATTAGGCACTAATTGATAACCCAAACATCATCCAATGGTGGTGACCAAATGTTACGAGCATGTGGGGGGACCCTCCCCACATGCTCGCAAAGTTTAGTCACCATTGGAGCATGTTTGGGTACGATGGCATGGGGAAGAGCGCGATTTTCCATGACCTCTTTTACACCAAGAGACTTGAAAAATCCTACACATAAAATATTTTTTTATTCAAATATTTTTCTACACACAAAATAACATAAACTCTTAAAAAATTTATTTATCTAATTTTAAAAATATATTCCTTTGAAATTAAGGATTTTAAATTCATTTATATTAATAAGTTATATATATTTTATTCTTTAAAATTCTAAATTTTATTTTTTATTTTTTTAAATACTAAAAATATACTAAATTAACTTTTTCAAAAATATGTTTTTGAAAAAAATGAGAAGGTGGGAAGGAGGTGCAACGTGGCATTCACTTGACATGTGGCACTATTATGGCTTATGTGGCTAGTCCATGATGTGGCATCCCATGTCACCAAGTGGTGTGAGGTGGCATGCAAAGGTGACAAGAAGATGTGGCATTAATGATGACTAGGATGATGAGGTGGGAAGTCAACTAGGTTAACCATGTTGACATGAAGGGTGGAGGTGGCAAGGTGATGTGGCATGGTGCTTATGTGGATCATCTTGAGGCTAATGTGGACATAAAGTGGCTTGCACATATAAGATTTGTGCCCACCCAAGCTTCACACATGGCATGATATCTAGGCTTTGAACATTACCAAGCCTAGATTTCCAAACCTAACTAGGAATGGTTTTAGACTTAAAAAGGGGAGAGTGGACACAATATGGGAATTTTCACTTGGGAGGATTGAAAATGGACCTTCCCATACTCAAAGTAAGCCAATTGTTTTTAAATAAATTCATCGTAACAAGTATATTGATCCCTAGAGTTTTTAGTATTTGATTTTCTAGAATTAAATTACAATTGATTTAATGGGCATCTGACAATCATAACAAATTTTACAAAGTAAATTCTTGATGGGGGAATATGACCGCTTATTCCCGCTACAACCTACTGAGGTTCAGTGGTTATGCATGCAGCATACACCAGACAAATACGGATCTAACTTAAAACAAACACATCACACAGATCATTGAACACTACTGTGCTAATCACTTAATAAACAGTGTAAAAACACGATACCTGAATAGATAATATTAACAATCATAACGTATGAAATACGCAAAGGCATAAAAGGAAGATGAATTTACAAGAGAGAGATAACAAAAAAGAACGGTCTTCCTTATAACAATCCAAAATAGGAAGTGATACAATCGACAGCCACCCTTTTGCAAGGCTCATGACTCATCCATTTATAGTGCCTGCTTGCAGTGTCAATACTGTGATGAGAAGATGCGCCAGTGGTGGCTAAGTGTTTAAGGAAGTGCCATTCTTGTAATAAAGTAGGCAGACCCTAATGGTTTGACGATGCTAACATGCGGCTGCACAACGGCAGTAGCTTATTGCGGCACTAGCCCATGGCATAGACTAGCTTACGACTAACACTTGGCACACCCGGTGGGTCGGATTCCCAATCCGATGACTCGAACCCACAATATTGTCTTCTTATTGACTGTTAGATGCCTTTTAGCCTCTGGGTGAGTTCTGATCACAGCTAATGGAGGTGTTAGTGATGACCTCTGGTTCAACACTTTAGTGATATCCCAGCTATATCAAATAGGAGCACAAAAATGGGAGGTAGAGGAGTTTCCCATGCTCCTTGAATATGAGTCCTTGTGTTTGCATGTTCCTCTATGTTACTACTACTGGTAGTAACTTTAGAACCACATTGTCTTCTTGTAAATTATGGTCTTATGGTGTCATTGATGTTGTATCTCCATCTTCCAGAATGTTGGGTTCTTTGTCCTCTCCCACCAGAGTAACAGTCTTTGTACTCAGAGCTATGACTGTTATGCTGGATGTTGGCATAGCCAGGAGTGAGCTTTTGAAACCCATTCTTTGATCTCTACTAGTGTTGGGAAGAAGGTGGTTCTCTGTATGGCTGTCCTTAGCTTCTCCCTTTGTTATAAGGATCTTTACTGCCACCGCTAGATGAATGACCTTCACTGTAGAAATTTCTACGAGGACCTAGACAGCTATCGTAGATGGTGGCTTCCTTTTTAGGGTAATGGTAGCTTCGGCTTGTGTAAACAAAGACATAAGAAGGAACTAGGGGCTGTTGGGTTTTGGGAGTGTATTGTACCTCATGGGGTGTGGATGTACAGACAGGTTGTACTTTAGTTTTGGATATGGGGGTTGGGTTTTCTAAGGTTAGAAGTTGGCCTTTGGGCAGATATATGGTTTTTTTCATGGCTGTGCAGAGCATGTGTACGGCGAGAGAAAGTGTAAAAGCTTGTTTCCAGGGAAGGGTTATGACTTGGGGGGTGAGAAGGGGTTCTACATGCAAACAAATAGATACACCAAGATTAGTTGGATTTTTGGGGGGTTTAAAAAGAGTTGCCATGGAGCATTGGCGTGTAACGGTTGAAAATTCTTGATGAGACTGCATCATGTTGCTCAGCACTTGAATCGAATCTTTCATGATTGTTTGGAGAGGGGTGCTATCATGATGGTGATGGATGTTGAGGTAGTGGATTGGTAGTTATGTCATCTTAATGAAGGGATTCGATGACATCGGTGCATGGTAGGGTCGTAGGCATGGACTGGCTCTTAGAACCATTCGCCACCGTTGAGCGTGCTAAGAAGGAAAGTGCCGTCATATAACTTTTTGACGATCTAGAACGGTCCTATCCATCAGAGCTTCAATTTCTAGGGTGCGGACCCATGCAAGACTGGAATAAGAGGACTGGATCTTCTTCCTTGAACATCTAGAACTTGGAGTGGCGATCGCCCCATTTCTTCCTTCTTTTCTAAACGACTATGGTGACATAGAAACTCTTGAAGCAAGCTTCGTCTAATGTATGGTCCAGGCAATGCTGAAGGGACTCTTTCGGGCTTCACTTTTCTACAATGGCAATGCAGAGACTTGGCACTAGGAATTCCACTGGTACGACTGCCTCGGTGCCATAAACTAGTTTGAATGGGGCCATTCCGATCAAAATCTTATGGGCTGCGCGGAATGCCCATAGAGCTAAATAAAGCTTTTCATCCCAATCATTGAGATTTTGATTGACCAACTTTGTGAGGATATTCTTGAGGATTTTATTGGTTGATTCAGCTTGACCATTGTCTTGTGGATAGTACACTGTGGAGCGTTTATGAATGATGAGATGTTGGGTGACCAGTTCTTTGATGACATCATTACGAAGTGCTTGCCTTGGTCACTAATCAACTCGATCGGGCATCTGAAGCGAGTGATTATCATCTCGTATAGGAATTCGATAGTTGATTGTGATGTGTTATCCCGAGGAGCATGGGCTTCTACCCATTTGGTAGTACTGTAGTCTGTTGCTACCAGGATATACTTGTGACCGATAAAATGGGCTGGGGGATTAAATGAGCCAACAAAGTCGAGGCCCCATTTCTAGAATGTTTCTAGTGGAAAGATTAGGTTGTGTGGCATCCTATCTCCATCAGTTGGTTGGCTAAGACATTGGCATATGTCACATTGTTTGGCCCATCTGTATGCATCACGAAGTACTATTGGCCACCAAAGACCTACCTGGAGGATTTTCCTCCCAATGATTTCTCTAGCAAAGTGTCCTCCACCCACTCCTTGGTGAGCTTCTCTAAGGACAGCTTCTTACTCATGTGGTGCGATACACCTTCGGAGGATTTGGTTAATCCCTTTCTTGTATAGATGGACGAGTATGACTTGGAAGTGCCTGTGCGGATTGCAATCTGCTTTTGCTGATCTCTACAAATATTATCCTCTATCAGACCTGTGACAACAAATGTCTGGGGGATGGGAATGACTATGTCAGTTGAATAGCTCAGCATCCGATAGGTCATCTGCCGGGATATCCAGTTGAAATTTGCTTGCCTTAACTGCTTGGTCAGAGGTGTTTTGATCTGCACCATCCTTTGATTCAAGGGGGTTGCTATGTGGGCAAGGTATTTGGGCATTCGGTTGTGCCATCTAATTTGTCCCAAAAATCTTCTTAGCTCTTTCTCATTTGTTGGAGTTGCGGATTTCAGGATCACCTTGACCTTGGCTGGGTTGACTGCTATTCCTTCCTTGGAAATGATGTGGCCTAGAAGCATTCCGCTTGGACATCAAAGGCACATTTGGCTGGATTCAAACTTAATCTAAAGAGTCTGCATTTGGCCAAGCACAGTTGTAGGTGCATCAAATGTTCAAATGTTTTGCAAAAAACACTAAATTCATCAATGAATACTCGCATATAAAGGTGGTCAGAGGAAATCATCAAAAATTTCTTGGACCATGCGCTGAAATGTGGCAAGAGCATTCTTGAGGCCAAAAGTCATGACGTTTGATGCAAAAGCTCCCCATTCGGCTGAAATGTGACAAAAGCATTCTTAAGGCCAATAGTATTTAGATACCTCCAGATACTATTGGCCAATAGTATCTGGATACCTCCAGATACCTCACACACTTGATACCTCCAGTGGATACCTCCAGTGTGTGAGGTCCCGGATCAATCCGAGTGGCTGCACTCGCCCCACTGATTTGCCATTTTGATAGTGAATGGCACAGGCTCCCATCTACTCAATCCGAGCATGTTGCATCTGATAGGATATTCATTCCGGAACCACCATCCAACAAAAATTCTACTATATCCACTCTGGCCAACTTGACCTGGATCATTGGGATGGCTTCATCATCATAAATGGGGGGGCCTCCCTTGGTGGAGTATCTACCCTTTCAATATTTAGGGCTTCCAACCGGGCGGCTGCAAGGGTGGCATCTCCTCTCCCTGAGGTTTTTCTCGCTGAAACTTGGCACCAATGTGAGTAACTATTCCACCGACATGTGTACTAGCTGCCACTTCAGATCTTCCCATAGATCATATGACTAGTGTTCTGCTTCTGTGAGCCTTCTTGGATGATCCACCCACTTCTTTGCTTCCACACATTCTTCTGGCCCTGGTGTCTCCGCACCTTTCATTGGGGCCATTGCATCTTGATTGGCGAGGCCACTTTGTCTCCTTTTCCTTCCGGGCTCATCTTCGTAGTAAAACTGGATTGTGATTTCGGCCGATAGATTGGTCTCTGCTTTTTCGAGTGCTTTTTTCGGAGTGCCTCTTTGGCCTACTGCTCCACCACCCAAGTAGATACTTCCGTCCGGACTTTTTGTTGTTCCTTCCAAGTGAATCCTTTCTGCTTCCCCTTCTTATTCGAGGTTGGTTCTTGCGCCACTCTGGAGCCTTGGGTTACATGGATTTGGTCACTACTATGGCTAATGATTCAGCTACCTATGTGGTGGGCTGGGGTACTGCTTGCTAATCTAGAGCTTGGATTTCTCCGCATTCACTAGTTAACTGGGTATGGAAGCTTGGGCTTCCTCTAATTATTCTTTATGCTTTTTCCATAGTTCACACTTCGAATTCTGGTGTCCTTGCCATGGCAATAAAATCATGTAAAGACAGACCTTGGGGAACCAGCGACATCTCGGGGAGGAAAGTTTCTGCAGGGGTGGAATTGGGGTCTACAAAACTTGTCGGGCATAGCCATGGGTTAGGTGGCTTGGATTGCAGCTACCACTAGAGGTTAGATTACCGGCAATGTTGCGGAGGGGATCTCATGCCATTGTAGCAGAAGGCTTTAGTTGTGTGTGTGGTCGTCCTGTAGATGGCACACCAGAGTTCATTCAAGCCACATTCATCAGCTCCATGTCCATAATTGCAACCCTTCACACACCAAATGTCTAACCGGATGGTAGGAGTGGGCTTCGCACTTTCACTGGCCAACTGAGCCATGGTTGCAGCCATTTTCTTAGCTATCTTCCCTGCCTTCTTGCTCTTGGACCTAGTCTTGAAATCTTCCTCCTCCTCCTCCTCCGATTGCTCACTGACTGTGGAATCATCGGAATCATCCTCCTCATCCAAAGATCTGGATAAAGACTTCTTGGACTTGCTCCATGGTGATGGTAGCCAAGTCAGCACCAACAAACGGAGCATTTGAGCTGCTTATTGAGGCCCTTCATGAAATAAGAGTTTAGAATTTCCTCTACGGGCCAATAAGCTGCATCTAGCCTGGCGGCGGATGAGTTTCTGGAACTCTGTAGCATAATCTTCCACTGTCATTCTCCTCTGGTCATTCTGCTGCACAGCTTATCCAGCACATGCATAGATGTCTTGTCTTCTCTGAAGCGTTGAAGGAATGCATCCCAGATGGCATCATAAGTGGGTAAATGGGCATACTCATATTGAGCAACCTAAAGAGCGGCACTCTTCTGGAGTGTGGAAACAAAGGCAGCCTTTTTGAGTTGTTGATCAACCGAGCTAGGTACATTGAAATGCCAGGCGGTGTCGAACATCAAGATGTGAGCATCTGCATCATCCAAGGATTTTTTGAAAAATTTGGGATACTTTATGTTGATAGCTGGTCGGTGCATGGTGTTGAGGTAGCAGAGGAGATGGGGCTGCGAGGGTGGTGGTGGTGGAGGTGGTATGAACAGTGGTGGTGAGATTAGGGTAGTACGGGTGAGTGGTTCTTCTTCTCATTGGGATGTGGGTTTGTGAAACCCCTACCCTCTCCACGTGGCCTTCTCCGAGGTGCTGGTAGTAGCGAAAGTAGCAACCTCTCGCACACGGCAGGATTTCCCACTCAGGGCCTCGCCCCCACGAATGTCCGGACAAGAGACTAATCCGACAGTTCCTCTGAAATCGAGACTGGAAAAACTTCCCTTGCCCAGAAAACTCAGGCGATTCCACCAGGAAAAATCTTCGAACAAAAATTTTATCTAACGGGTCAAGGCCTTAACTATCCTTTCTATTCTGACCGAACCCGTAGGTCACATGGCCAGATCACAAGGAAGGGACTTGTACTTGGTTCATAGAAATCATCGCTTTTTTTTCCCTTAAGCAAGGCACAACCGTTGATTCTTTCCCATAGAACAAGAATCTTCCTGGGACTTACTCTAACTAGCATAACTTAAACGTATCTAAATTTATTGTAGGAATCCACCGATCTAGCCTAACCAGGCCCATGGGTTAGCCAACCACCCAACCACTGAATTGGTGGGATCCCTTTTTATAAAAATTTGGTTGTGTTTTGTCTCGGGTACCAGGGAAAAGAGTTCCCAAGCCCCCTAGCCAGCACTCAAGCAAAATATAAAATAGACACACCACTTACACACCCAATATGAACCTGTCTTTTTCACAGATTCAGCTATCTTTAAAACAGAATTGGAATGTCCCAGGTACCAGGGAAAAGAGTTCCCAGGCCCCCTAGCCGGCACTCAAGCAAAATATAAAATAAACATACCACTTACACACCCAATATGAAATTGCCTTTTTCACTGATTCAGCTGTCTTTAAAATAGAATTGGAATGAAACCATAATGTTTCCATCATAATCCTCAAAATTATAGTCCAATGTTTTAACATCCGGACTCTCCATTGAAGACCAGCTAAACAACCAATGAGATCTGATTTCAAGTTCCAGTTCACATAGATAATTCCTTGCCAGTCCATCCATATCTTCCTCGACATACACATGGGTGTCCTAGCAGCCTGCGAGCCCATGCATCACCTGGTCAAAACCCTCTAGGATCCTCCTTAGGTGTCCTAGCACTTCACTCAGGGACCGCTTCGTTGGCCCTCGCCCATCATACCAAAAGCGCACCATTTTAACCATACCACGGGCTGGTCAAGACCTTGGCAGGCTTTCCCCCCGCAGAGGGAGACGTCCTTCGATGACTCCCCCGCAGAGGGAGACGTCCCGCCTGTTGCAACATAACTCTCCTTAGATTAAACCATAAGCCAAATGCTTCCTCCAGCATTCTAGCGTAAGATAGTCCTTTTTCAAAAACAGAGTTTCTATGCAAGTAAGAATTTCCTGTTGAGTTTGATTCCACAAGACCCTTTTTCTCAGAATCCAGACTTTCTTAATGAAAACCACAATTCTAGTATCTCGATAACCCACCCATCAATTACAATGAATTTCTGACTTATTTCTCGATGATTCTGGGTCTAAGGAAAACTTCTCTAAATCACCGGTAATCCATTCTTCATACTGAAGAAATGGGAATGGTCATAAGGTTTTGCTTAATTTCTAATTCGAGAGATGGGCAAGCATCTTATTGGCCCACCATTCTCATGTGGTCCTGGTCTAACCATAAATTACTCGGATTTAATCCTAGCTTTGATTCCTAAGGATTTTTGTTCTATTTATCTGATAAATTAACTGGGATTTTCAATCGTAAGGGTAAAATCCAAAATTATGAAAATTTATTCTTTCTTGGCCACAATAGTCATCTTATTGATTTATTCGCATAGAAATATCTTAAAATATTCTTTTCTCCATTTTGATCCTCAACATTAATATACCATAATTTTTTACATGAAATTATGGTGAAACCTTCTCTTTTAACACCAAATTTAATTTATGCATTTTCTAATTAAAGTACGATGAAAATTTCTCGTTTAAATAAATAAAAATGCCCATGTTTTGAAATATGCCAAGAATTTCTCTTTTAATATTTAAATTATTTGTATCTAGAATATCGTGGGAATTCCTCTTTTGCATCTTTTTTTTGCATGAAAAAATAAATATAACAAAAATTCATCTTTTCTCTATTTAAACAATTATGCATAAATACTATAAAATTATTTTCCATAAATATGACAAAAATCATTCTTTTAGCATAAAAATATCTATGCCTAGAATATGATGGGAATTCCTCTTTTTGCTTTATTAAATTTATGCATAAAAATAAGATTCATCTCTCTTTCTAGAAAATTTTGACATAGCTTCACTGCAATTTCAGAGAATGTTCAATTTTCTAATCTTAAATAAATACTCATAATTGAAATGTGATAGGAACTCCTCTTTTAAACTAAAATTTTATTATGCATACATAGCATAATTATATTTAAACCTTTTGATTATTCTTAAAATATCCATTCATTATTACTATATGAAAATACTTACAAAAATATTAGCATAACTCTCTTTCAATCTTAAAATGAACTAATATGATTTTTCTTAATCATAAACAAGCTTAAAAGAATTAATCATCATTTTTAACTAGATTAAAATTATAAAAATATTTAAAATTCTTCTCTAGCTTATCAAGCCTAGAGTTTTTGATTAAGATAATGAGATTATCATTAAGATCCATCCTTCTAACAAGGAGCTAACCATAAAGATGATTAATCTTTCAAAACGAGAGATTTACTAATAAAAAATATTATAATTAAGAATAAAGATTAGCATTAAACCATTTAAACATTATGAATCATAAAAAGCTTGATTTTAATTAAAAAAACATTGATCAAAAAGCTTCCCAAGCATTAGAGAGGTTGGGAATAAGGTTATCATTGAGAAAGATAGAAAAACAACATGGATTAAGGCTTACCCTTGATTTTTGGCTTGATTCTTTCAAAAAGAAGTGAAGCCTACAAAGGAAGCTTGGACACCAAGATGGGGAGGAAAATCTCCAAGAGAGGATGGAGATTTGTGAAGCTCCAAAGCTTCCCAAAGTAGAGGCAAAATAGAGGGATAATAGAATTACACTAAAATGAAGATAATACTCGCATGTAAATACACAAAGATGAAAATACAAAGGAATGAGGGACTATTTATAGGTGAGGGAGGCCACTAACCAAGTCCAACTGGGTTCTAGAGGCTTCCAGCTTCATTTTGACCCAATTTGGACAAGATTTGGACCAGTAAAGCAAATTGGAGAAGATGAATGTACTTATCCCATGAGTTAGGTTGTTGGGCAACATAGGCTCTGAGTAGATCTAAGATAGTGTTGTTAGTAACCTCAATTTGTCCATTTGTTTCCAGATGGAAAGCTGTTGAGAAATCTACTTTAGTGCCTAAGTTGGAGAATAATGTGATCCAAAAATTACTACAAAATCTTGAATATCTATCAAAAACAATGACTTTGGGTAAGCCGTGATGTACAAAGATTTGTTTGATAAACATATTTGCAGCAGTCAAAGTTTTCTTACAAGGTAAGAAGTATGCTTGCTTACTCAAATGGTCAATTATTGTACGAATCATATCATATGACTTGATGTAGTAGGCAAACCTGTTATGAAGTCCATGGATATTTGTTCCCAAGTATCATTAGGAATTGGTAGAGGGGTAAGGAGTCCTTGGGTTTTGCCTTTGTAGCTTTAAATCTTCTGCCAAATAGAACATTCAGCCACAAATTTTGCTATATCTTGTTTGAGATGAGGCCAAAAGAATTCCTTAGATACTAGTTATTGTAAGGTAGTTGAAACACCTCAATGACCCATGTATGGTGGTTGATGCATTTTCTCCAGTATGAATTGTCTGAAAGTGAAAGATTGTGTAATACACAATCTTTTTTGAAGAAAAGATAACCACATCATGGCATGAGTAATCACCAACAGGGTTCCAATTATTGTTTCTAAGCTTAGTCCAAATTTCAAAAAAATTTGGGTCTGTATCATAGGATTATCTCATAGGACTAAATGATTAACTTTGAATAACAGAAATATTGTGAATACTGGGAGGACGTCTACTTAAAGCATCAGCCGCCACAACATTTTCTTTGCTGCCTGGTTGATATTGAATCATGGGTTGGAAACTTTGGATAAATGAAACCCATTTCATATGTTGATCAGAAATTAATGGTTGAGTCAATAAATGATGAATGCTTTGTTAGTCTGATTTAATTAAGAATTCATATCATATTAAATGATGTTTCCAAAGTCTTAAAGCATGGACAACTACATCTAATTCTTTGTCATATGTACTGTAATTTCTTTCTGTTGGTTTAAGCTTATGACTTTCATAAGCAATTGGATGTCCATATTGCATAAGAATAGCACCAAAGCCTTTTTCACTAGCATCAGTAACTACAACAAAGAATGGTCGTTTGAAAATCAGGTAATGTAAGAACTGGTGCATGGGTCAATGCTTTCTTAAATTTAGCAAAAGAATGATCCTATCAACTAGTCCAATCAAAATGTCTAGCTTTCTTAAGAAGTTCAGTCAAAGGATGTGCAATATATGCAAAATTTCTAATGAACTTCTTGTAGTAGCTACATAATCCAGGAAAAGATCAGAGTTTGTGAATATCACGTGGTCTAGGCCAATTAGTAATACTTTCGATCTTTTTGGGATCTACTCGAATACCATCAGCAGTAGGAGACAATGTGTCCTAGATATTCACTTTCTTCTTGGAAGAATTTTCTCTTTTTAGGATTAGCATAGAGTTGATTCTCTCGAAGAAGTGAGAATACTTTTTCTAGATGTTCATGTTCTTGATGATTCTTACTGAAAACTAAGATATCATCGAAAAATGCTCCAACAAATTTTTGATATTTCAAGATTATTCTATTCATCATTCTATTAAAAGTAGCTGGAGCATCAGTCAAACCGAATGGCATAACTAAAAACTCATAATGACCAGTTTGGGTTCTGAAGGCAGTTTTGTAGAATATCTCCTTCATCCATTCGAATCTGATGATAACCAGACTTTAGGTTGATCTTGCTAAAGTCTCGAGTTCCCTTAAGTTTGTCTAGAAAGTCATCTACTCGGGGTATTGGATATCGATTCTTAACAGTTATTTTGTTTAGTGCACGATAATTGATATGTACCATTCTTCTTTTAAATGAGAAGAACTAGAGCACCAAATGGAAAACTACTAGGTCGAATCAATTCCTTTTCTAATAGTTCTTCTACTTGTCTTTGAATTTCCTTTTGTTCTAGCATGTTAACTCTATAAAGAGCTTTACATGGCGGTGAGCTACCAAGAATTATTTCAATCTTATGGTCTTCTCGGCGGTGAGATCTAGGTAAGCCAGGTGATAAGTCACCTATGAAGCAATTAGAGAATTTAGAGATGAAAGGGTCATGAGACATATTTGATTTGGAGTCATCCTCGGCAGTAAGCTGGTTGACAAAAATAAAAAATATCTCTCCTTTTTCTGTATAGCTCTTTTTGCTTGAGTATGAGTAAAAAATGGGCCTAATTCACCTTTGTTTTAGCATTGAAGACAAATTTCTTGGTCATCTTTTATTAACCACATGGTATGGGTGTCATAGTCAATATGGGGGTTAAGCTCATGTCTCCATGGCATACCTAAGATGACATCCACACCTTGTAAAGGTGCCACCACGAATGTTCTCTTTTTTTTTTTTACTGAATTTGTAGTTCTAAATCTCTAAACTCCCTGGTGCAGTTGTACTTAGTACCTTGAAATGCAGCTTTTACTTTGTAACTAGAGTACGATGCATCTAGGTTAAGTGCTTTCAATGCTTTCTCAGAAATAAAATCATGCGAACTACCATCATCATGC
Source organism: Cibotium barometz (assembly GCF_041138505.1). Lineage (NCBI taxonomy): Eukaryota > Viridiplantae > Streptophyta > Polypodiopsida > Cyatheales > Cibotiaceae > Cibotium > Cibotium barometz. Next base: position 39,660,800 of record NC_141060.1, read on the forward strand.
AATATAGAAATTGATTTTCCTTTTATTTTTCCTTGAATTTTTAATAAAGCATGAATCGAAATCTTACCTGAATCTGAATAGTCGGGATCAGAGTTACCCTCTTGCTTGAAAGAATCTTCGTCATCTTCTTCAATAACGTTGAGTCAAGCCGTCGATGTGGTATTCTTCTTTTTGTCAGGGCAATCTTGTGCAAGGTGGTATTCTTCTTTTTGTTAGGGCAATCTTGTGCGAGGTGTCCTTCCTTAATGAGTGACAATTGTAGCATCTAAAGATTTGATTCTTTGGTTGTCCATTTGAAGGTTTGTTGTTGTTCTCCTTTCAAAAACCTCCTTTAGCCACATCTTTACCCTTTTACATCCTGGATTTATCAAAAGTACTAGCACGGAAAGAAGATTTTGTAGATTTTGTAAAAGATTTATCTTGAATCTTGAAATTTCTAGATGTAGTTGTTTTACATTCTGAATTTAGGGCAAGGTCCATATAGCAGTGCTAAGGTCATGTGGATGAAACATGTTAACATCAATCCTAATGGTAGACTTAAGTCCTGCAAATGAATTTTCTACATCAATCCTAATGGTAGACTTAAGTCCTGCAATGAATCGCTCTTTTTTCTTGACTTTTTTTCAATGACTTGAACTTGTAAAAGAATATCCCAAAACTTGTCAATATAAGCTTGGGCATTCTCTTTATCAATCTGGCGCGCAAAGTGTCCCATCGTTGACGTGCTTTAGCTTTGTACTACGATGGTAGAAAATGTTTCTTTAAGAGTTTCTGAAACTCTTTCCATATGTTGAAGGTCGATGTTTACCTTGCTTAATCATGTTTCACAATAAAGCCACACTTTCAATTAAATGATTACAAGCATATTTAATTTTATCTTTTTTCGATAACTTCTCGCCAGAGAAAAAGTCATCTAGTTGGCTAATCCAAGCAATGAGAACTCGTGCATCCTTCTTGTCATCATAATTTTGGAAAGTGAATGCCTTTCAACTGATTCGTGAGTCTTTCTTAGAATTTTGAGCACGTAATGTAGCTTTAACAATGCATCTAACTTGATCACTTTCCTCATCATCTGAGTCAGAAGAATCAGAAGCATCGCTTTTGCGTTTGGCTTCATCGAGCCTTTTGGGACTTGAACTTTGTCACATAGGCTTCAACATCCATGTTGTTCTGTTTTAGCTCCCGGATGAGATCTGTGAGCCACTCTGCCACCTTGACTTTTTGAAACCTCCTCAAAAATGCATCTTGAGTCTCCTCGTAGGTCAAAGTGGTCATCATCAAGCTGTATGAACCACTCCATCGGCACATCTCTGAAGGTAGCTACAAATTGGTCCTGTTTTTTCTCCTTCAACCTTAGACCTCTAGACCTAACTTTTAATGCTTGATTAATTTTTTATCTCTAAAGGTAGTTGTAAATTGGTCTCGTTTTTTCTCCTTCAACCTTAGACCTCGACCTACTGACTTTTTATGCTTGCTTGAATTTTGTAACATCGATATCTAGATCCTCTATCTTTTTCCCTTGAAGTCATTGGCCATTCTGATTTCCCACTTTGATCTTGGTTCTACTTCTTGGAATAGATCTTAAAAGCTTATATACTCTTCCTCATTCTGATTTCCCACTCTGATCTTGGTTCTGCTTTTTGGAACAGCTCTTAAAATCCTATGTACTCTTCCTCATTCACTACCTCCTAGTGTTGATCTGGGCTTTGTTGTTAAGCCTCTTCTTGATCTTACATCGGTTCTTGTTCTTGATCTTGAGCTTGTGCTTATTTTGGTTTCATTCCTTATTCTAGATGTGATCTCCTCTAGTGCTTCCTCTCTATCTGCTAATAGGATTCTTAAGAATTTAGTGGAATCTCTAACGCTGATGAACAATACTCCTTGTGTTGCACCAGTGTCAGCTACTACTTCTAACTGCAGCGTTCCATATAGCAACTCTTCTTTAGAAATGCTAGATGATCTGCCTATACCAATTGATATGCTCCTCCTCAGTGGCATTGTTATAAAATGTCGGTGGGTCTATATCAACAAGATGGTCCAAGCAAGCATCGAAAAGGATGGATTTGTCAATGCCTAGAGAAAATATGAAGGATTATCAATCTTACATAGAGTCCAACACGCACACACACACACACACATGTGCACATGCACATGCACTAGGTTAGAGTTTAGATGGAGGAGATGAGAATAGAATAAGATAGAGTTAGACAAATAGGTAGGTGGATGTAGCTAAACTATATTATGTTGATAAGGTTATAATGTGTGCTTGTTGTCATCCACAAGAGATGCAAATGAGGAATGAACTACTATACACTATATACAAGAGCGCTTAATTGCTCAGGAATGCTAGTGCTCAAGAATGGATAAACTGAATGCATAAGTTCTCTCGAGAGAAGAAGGTGTTATTACAATTAGCTAGGGGGCGTATATAGTCTGCAGGAGATACAACTGATGAATGAACTACTATGCACTATATACAAGAGTGCCTAACTGCTAGTGCTCAAGAATGGATAAACTCAATGCATAAGTTCTCTCGAGAAGAAGTTGTTATTACAATTAGCTATATATATAGTCCGTAGGAGATGGGGAGGAGATGCAACTAATGAATGAACTACTATGCACTATATACAAGAGTGCCTAATTGCACAGGAATGCTAGTGCTCAAGAATGGATAAACTCAATGCATAAGTGCTATCGAGAAGAAGTCGTTATTATAATTAGGTCGAGGCCCACAAGAGATGCAGCTAATGAAGGAACTACTATTAATTATATACAAGAGTGCCTAATTGCGTAGGAATGCTAGTGCTCAAGAATGGATAAACTCAATGCATAAGTGCTCCGAGAAGAAGTCATTATTATAATTTTCTTAGGTTCTTATATAGTCCACACACCATGGCTATTACAATCAAGAATCTAAGTAATAATCCATTGTACAATGTTAGAAGTAGCGGTGGGCACATGCCCCTACTATGCAATCGGAGTCTGCTATAGCTAGGTGTGGTGATAGTTCAACAACTCTCCACGAGAGTCCAACGACACTTTTGATAGGGGTTGATCCCATGGACCAGCACCTACGTGCTTGAGCAGATTCACATAGAGTTCTCAGTGCTTGCTAATAGAATATCAATTCAATAACAAGTGGATTCTCAAATAGATGCGTTCTCCCTACTAATGAGCCATCAAAGGAACAAGGCATGAGATGCAATCAGAGAAGGGAAGAAAAGGCTTCCATATCTAGATGCGGATGATTTAAAGAAGGCCAAAAAGCGAGGGCCGTGACACCCTTTTTGTAAGCCATTGGCTCCTATTTTTTGTAAGCCATTGGCTCTGATTAAGGGAAGCCTTGTAATTCTACATTATCAATAATCTATCTAGCCCCAATATATCCCATTCAGCCTGATTTTTTTCTTTACATCATTGGTATATGTATCGATCTTATAGCAATGATGGGAGTTGTTTCAGCCAAAAATATGATGTTGGTATGAAGGTCGGTATGGGGTTGTGATCTCTCCAAGTCCTCAGAGTGGATTGCCAAGTTCAACATTATAGGTATCCTATCAATGGGAACATTTTGGCTAATTCATTATCTTGTCTTAAATCACAAAGTACAAGTGAACCCTGTCTAGATGGTGGTTTGATATTTCTTTGATATTATATAAAGGATGTCTGGGCTCCTTCGGGAGTTCTTGGTCGCTGTCATGCCCAATTTCTGGGTCTTTCGGGGCCATGCCTTAAGGAAGTAGTGAAACCGTCTTCACGACAGAGACGACGAAGCTACCCCACCGCCCATGTATGGGCGGGGGAAATTGCCTGCCCATGAATTATGGGCGGTGGATACCCCCACCACATCAAGAGGTATGGCGATGTGTAATGGGCCTAAGGTGCATGGCATTAATTAATTAATGCCATGATAGTGGGTATTAATTAATGTAATGCACCCACCAAAAAAAGTGTAAAGGGCCTAAGGTGCATGGCATTAATTAATTAATTTCCATGATAGTGGGTATTAATTAATGTAATGCACCCACCAAAAAAAGTGAATATTAATTAGTTGGAACATATTTTTCATAATGATAATTATTATTATGAAAAATAAGTTCCAACTAATTAATTAATTTACGGTTGTTATACTCTCAAAGCAATAATTTTCAAGTGATTAGGGGACCTTCATCTCAAAAGACACTCTAGTCGATTGGACGTGACGATTTGGAGGTTGGCATGTCTCTTTCTGCAGCGGCAACAACAAAAGAGCGTCAAGAATGGGCAGCGCAGAGCATTACAACTACCTGATGGAGGCCATGGAGAAGATACTGCCCACCATAGCCAATCGATGTAAATAGGAAGCCTTAGGTAAGAACTAGCAATGCACAAAGCACTCCTCCTATTCAAAATATAAATAAATCTAATGATCAAAGTAATGTAATTCATCCCAAGCCTATTAGTCACACAACACTAATATTGCTAAAAGCCTCACCATACGTGGTATAAGTACAATCAACCATGCCACTCTATTGCTTGATAATGGAATAATTCCAAATGACCAATCTCTAAACTTCACAACATCAAAGAAGCACAACCATGATGGTGACTATGCTCCAAATTGGTTTGGGGATACGCTACATGATAACAGTAATGGAGAACAAAGTGATATGCTAGGTAACCCTAATTTAGCTTATTCATTGATTAAAATGAAGCCTAAAATCAATGGTCATGTTGTTATAATGTTACATGATGATGGGATGATGGGAATACCCACCAACAATTTCATTTATGAACGTGCTATTAAGAAGTTACGAGATGCATACATCTCTTTATAAGGTCATAATGGCACTAAAGAGGTTCATCAATTAAAAATCATGAGTGTTCCTTATAAAGAGGAAAAAAATTCTTAATTGAACCTTTGCACACTAGTGATATCATCTTAGACATTCTTTTCCATAATCAATTTACTCCACAAATCAATTTACAACACTCACACAATGTGGATTACACATAATAATGGAACACTACGCTCAAATCAATTTACAACACTCACACAATGTGGATTACACATAATAATGGAACACTACGCTCAAATGTGATCTTACACATGAATTGTATACATTCTTATTGCACACACAAGAAAAATGAGCACTACAAAAATGTGAAAAATATTACTTGATTTATGTGAATGAAATTGAAGCACAACAACTGAGCAGAAATTATCACCTAGTCAACAAACTTTTCTTGATCAATTTAAAAAGATTCTTTTACTGATGAATTGTCATCAAACCTCTCTGATTCTTACCCAGAATACCATATTATTGAGCTCATTCCAAGTACTCATAAGTCCCCTTATAGATGAGACTAGATTCAGCCAAAAAAAAAAAATCAATAGCAAATAGAAGAACTTTTAGACCATAGATTTATTTGACCTAGAAGTACCACCCTTGTCCTTTTAGTATAGAAAAAGAATTAATTCTATCACATGTGCATAAACTATAGAGAACTATGATTAAGATTATTGTGAAGAAAGATATTATATTCCTCACGTGGAGGATTTGTTAGATGAGCTTTGTGGTGCATGTGTGTTTAGTAAAATTGACTTGAAATGTGGATATCCTCAAGTTCGTCATGCATGCTTTTGATGTGTATAAAACTACTTTCTACACATAAATAGGACAGTATGAATTTCTTGACTTTTGGTGTCATAAATGCACCTACTACATTTAGTAGAATGATGAACTGCACATTCTTGAGATACCAACATTCTGTCATTATTTTCTTTGATGATATTCTTGTACTCAATTAAGACGAAGAACAACAAAACCAACATTTAGCACTTAAGACCATATTAGGGAGTTTGGGAAAATCCCAATCCCCATTTTGCGAGATCAATAAATGGGGGGCATGGTAAAATGCCACCATAGTCACCCACCGATGAAGGGCAACCCAGATTGGAAGACGTCGGCATACAACTAGACTGGCGGAAGGAGTACCTGACAATTTTGGTATACAGTGTGAGACCCCTGCCCCCTCCGCGCGGCCTCCTCTGGGGTGCTGGCAGCAGCAGTGGAAGCAGCACCCTCTCACACAGGGCAGGGATTCCCACTCAGGGCCTCGCCCCACCACGAATGTTTGGACAAGAGACTAATTCGGCAGTTCCTCCGAAATCGGACCGAAAATCTTCCCTTGTGGTGGAAGGCATGGGCGATTCCACCAGGAAAATCATCTAAGGGAAGATTTATCTAACGGTCAAGGCCTTAACTATCCTTTCTTCAGCTGTCTTTAAAGCAGACTTGAAATGAAACCATAGTATTTCAAATCATAATCCTCCAAAATATCCAGTCCATCGTTTTACAATGAAAATATCATCCAGCTCTCCGTTTGAAGACCAGCTAGTTAACCAATGAGATCCAAATTCAAGTTCTAATTCACATAGATAATTCCTTGTCAGTCCATCCATATCTTCCTCGACATATGCATGGGTGTCCTAGCAACCGCGAGCCCGTGCATCGCCCATCGTACCGGAAGCACACCATTTTAACCATTCCAAGGCTGGTCAAGACCTTGGCAGTAGGCTTCGCCTGAGCGACATCCTTTGATAACTCCCCACAGCTGTTGCAACAACGAAACTCTCCTTAGTTTAAACCATAAGCCAAATTCTTCCTCCAACATTCTGGCGTAAGACAATCCTTTTCAGAAAAACAGAGTTTTTATGCAAGTAAGAATTTCTCGTTGTTGAGTTTGATTCCACATGACCCTTTTTCTCAAACTGCGATGTCTTCTAGGCTACATGCATATAACATTCGAAGACATGGTGGATACAGGACTCTAGAGATCCCACTCAGCATTCTGACAGACACTCAGAAAGCTCCAATCCAGAAGAAATTTCTACCAACATGAGTTCGGTGACCAGGTCTTTAGACTTTGGTAACAGGTTCTATGAACAGAAACCTACATTAGGAAGGGGGGGATGTTAATCCTATTTTGGATTAACAAACATGATTCTCCAATTGAGGACATTAATAAGTTTTATGAAACGGCACTATAAAAGTTGTATATTATGAGATATTGGCCACCCAAGGCCTAGTTAAGTAAGTTTTGGGTGTCCAAGTGTGAATAAGGGCCAAATTTATATAAGGCATTTTCTCATAATGAAAAGACACAATCCCCTTTGTGCTATAGAGAGCTCTTCCTTGTGTTGCAAAAATTAAAAGACAACTTCGCAGTAGAGCTGAAGCTACCCATAAGGATGTAGTCATGAAGAGCTTGAAGGCCACAGAGGAGCAAGAGAACAGGTATAAAGCCCTGTAAAGCAATAACATGGTCCTTAGCCAAACAATCATGCAAAGAATCAAGGAAAATGTGGACCTCAATGCAAAATTAGAACAAGCTAAGGAGGAGCTTTCAGAAAGAGGTCACCCACATAAATGAGCTCACTACACTTCATGCACACCAAATACAGGAGCTCCAAACCAATGCCACGGCCAAAGAAGAAGATTTGCAATGCCAAATCTAGCAGCTAACAACACAGCTAAAGGCAGTGAAGAAAAGGGCAAGTCATTTACAGTATGAGAGGGAACAATCAAACAAGGCCCATGTAGAAAAGATTAGAACAGTTAACGACATAATAAGTGCAAGTTAGGCCGAAGTACAAAGAAAAGAGTTGGCACACCAAGAGACAATGGCGCAGCTTACACAACAACTACGCGACATTCAGAGGCTAGTTGCCCAAAGGGTCCAACAAATCACTGAGGCTTAGGAAAGAGAAGCAGCGGCCAGGCAGACCCAAGAGGATGCAACCAGAAGATTTAAGGAATTAGATGGCGCAAGGATGGTTCGGGAAACATCGATTTCAAACCTCCTTAGCAATTTCAAACCTCCTTAGCAACACTGACTCCCGCTTACAAGAGTTAGAGTGTCGGCTCTGCTCTGCTGGGAGCCCAAGATAGAAGTCAGCGGGCCGGAGCCTAATGATGATCTCTGCCTCCTCCTTGAGCACACCTCTGAGTTGCTGCCAGTAACCTCTCGAGCCCCTCCTCAAACTCTTACCTTGTTTTTGTCTACACTAACACTCTCTCTACTTCAGTATGACATAAAACTATCTGAAGATATAGGCCTAGGAGAACTAACCCTAATTAAACAAAATACTGAAAGAGATGCTAACCCTACTATTATAATGGGAGTTTTGCGGGGAGACTTAGTATTAACTAATCCACAAAGACATCTTCTTCTACCCTTTACATCCTATAGTGCTAAACCCTCGTAGTTGGTGTCGCATCCTCTAAAATTCAAAAATTTTGGACAATAGTGTCAAAAAATTAGACCTGTTTGTCCCAAATGACATTCTTGAGATGCCCACCAACTATGAGGTAGCAGGACATAGTTACCAATGGATTATAAGTCATGGGTGGGTAGAAGTATATAACACTCACCAGCATCTAAATTTATATGAGTCCACTTTATATCATCCTTTTGGCATTCTAAAACTCTACTTTAATATTTACAATCACTTAGAAACTATGCTAACAAATGTACAATATGATTTTGATGCTACCCGCATTGAATATCCCACTATCACTTCCGAAGAGATTCCAGACTTACAAGAATTTATTAAGTCTCATAAGCCTAGCCACCCACCCCCTAGCACAGGTTAGGGTCAAGAAGAATCCTCTTCTTCATCTTCAAAATCAACATACCCTGTCTATTCTAATGTTGCTAGTAAGCTACTTAACCCCTATCTTAACATGCCACCTACTAACACATCTCAAGCTGACTGCATTTTCTCAACCTTTAATCCTCCAGAGATAGATTTTCCCACTAACCCTCTCGCCCTCGAGGAGATAGTGGCACCTCACCCATCTCCACAAAACAACACTCTCAAGAGGTACGATATCTTATCCCCCACAAGATAATATTGAGGCATTCACTGATGACACCATTTTGGAATCTTTATTAGGTGCAGAGTACGAGGGTTTCATTCGTGCTGGCAACCCTCTTTTGAAGCCAAAGTTAATGTTCAAGGTCCTCATGATAATTCCATTTGAGCTAACTAGACGAATCATGCCAGAAGCTTACTCGGAGATCACCCCAACAAAACAGCACAATGTGCCATACCCTCTCTGAGCTCCACGCCCTGACTTAGAAGAATTAATTCCTTTGGCTGGAGAGGGCACAATATGGGAGAATGTGGAAAAGCACACAAAGTTGGTAAACCCCCAGTTAGCTAACTTGCTGGAAATCCGGATCGTTACATTCATGATCAACTGTTGCTTCTGAAGGTGGAGGAAAGCACACCCTATGCACACAAGAGGCAAAATTTTAATTTGGTAAGAAAATAATGACAAGGCCATCGCTCTCATCAGGCTTACATGGTCTGATCATCTTGTTCATCATGTGGCTTCAACAAGACTACTAAAATGAGGTATGGGACAAGTTGGAATGTTTATTCGAGAACAAGGTTAATAACTTTAAGGTTTTCTTGAAGCGAAAATTATTTGGTTTAAAGATGAGTGAAATAGAGACCTTGGCTGAGCATTTGAGAAAATTTGGTTCCATACTGCAACAACTCTCCAGCCTAGGAGTAAATTTTGCAAAACATTATAAAAAAAGGCTATTCTTCTATCTAGTATAGTGGAAATCTCCAAGTTTTCAAAGATATTGACATATCTAAGAGTGGCAAGACAGACACCCTTTGATGACATGCTTTCAGTGTTAATAGAAGAAGACATTCGTCTCAAGGAGAAAGGTATAAAGATATTTAATTTAGACAGTGTTATGGTAGTCGAATGGAAAGGCAATAAAGGGGGGAAGCTAGTCCAGTGTAATTACTACAACAGGCTTGGTTACATAGAAGAAAAGTTCTTTAAGAAAATGGCAAAGAAGCATGCAAACCTAGTGACTAAAGAAGAAGAAAAGGATCATGAACCCGAAGAAGAAGAAGAACAAGATCATGAAACTCAAGAAAATGCATTCACGATTACCACTGCATAGAGAAACTCTCTTAAAGAGGAAGATTATGATTGGTCCTTATAATTCCCATTATATTTACCCTTGTACCACTTCCTATGCTTCTCTTACTTGCTGCTCAGCCCTTAGCATGAACCAGGCTCTGATACCATGAAAAGATGCAGGGGAGAAGAGAACACACAAGGTGAGAGGCTGAAAATTCTTCTTCTTCTTCACACAACAAAAGAGGTCTACAAAGAAAATGAAGTGACTAACACACATAATAGAGTATATACAAGCGGTCCATAATGTGAACACACTAAGAGGAGTGGGTAGATGTGGACTAGTCGGTGTAGTCCAGATGTAGAATCTCTAACGAAGATATGTGGATGCAAGCTACCAAACCCGCTAGTGATGTAAATGTCAAACGGTCATGCAGGCGCCTCGTGAGTGTCAGCTTATGTTGAGCTTGACATCTCAACAATCACTCTACCCTCAGAAGAGGGACTTCAACCCCTTATATGTGGCAGAGGTGTTCCACCTGCCAGTAGAAGGCGAACTTGAAATCAAACCATCAGAAGATGATGACCTCAAGGCGGAATTCGGCCCACTAGAAGGAAAAGCCAAAGGATACAAGATAACTGGGACTCTCGCGAGACGAGCACATGTAGAAGCAAATGAGTTTTGTGGTGGAGATGATAAACCTCACCCACCACAAACCCCACTACATGTCTAAAAAGACATTTGGTATGGTGAAGGCTGCAGGAGCAAGCACAAGTATGGCATGGGCATAAGTGCTTTACCACAATTCAAGGAGCAGATTGGGAAGCTCACCATGCCAAACACAAAGATAAAAATAGGGCCATACCTCAATGCGCTTTTCAAAGGAAAGATTCAACCTAGAGCAGAGAAGGAAAAGGAGGAGGGCTCTAAAGAAAATTCCCCAAGAAAATTTGAAAGCTCAA
>NC_141060.1:39671717-39736717 GCF_041138505.1 Cibotium barometz
CAACAGATAGTTAGCAAGAGGTTAGAAGGGAAGTACTAATAGGCTCAGTAGAGTTCAGAAGCAAGTCCTTGAAGATAGCTGATACGCGGAGGAACTTTAAGGAAGCTTGGCGGATGCATTTCTGACTGGAGTCAGCATGTAAAGACAAGAGTAAGAGTAGGGGGGAGGTGGTTTAGGGGAATCCAGACTAGTGTGGACGGCCAGGGCTAACATCATTTATGCTCTAGGGAAGTGGAGACATTATCTCTACGGTGCTAAGTTTGAGATTGTCTTTGATCATGAGAGCATCAAATGGTTGACAACCCAAACTGATTTGAAAGGTCGTAAAGCTCGGTGGGCAGAAATCCTCCAAGAATTCGACTTTCAATTAAGGTATCGCAAGGGATGATACAATCTTGTGGTTGATCCCTTAAGTCACATGTCTCAAGTCAACTCGTTGAGTTTCACAGATTTGAAAAGTGAACTTTTAGATTCACTCAAAGGAAAGTGCGAACATGATCAGTCATATGCAAAGGTGTGGAAATTTGTTAAGCATAGGGATCCCTCCCACTCCGTGCAGTAGCGAGTGCAAATGATAGTTCCACATCCAGATCTTCTCTTTCTATGGACGAGCTTAATCGTTGGAAGCATTTTTTCATCGATATTGGGTACTTGTTACACAAAGGAAGAGTATGTGTACCCTCGGACTCAGACACTAGGCGCCAGATACTTTATGAGTGTCATGATAGTCCAAGTGCAGGTCACTCATCCTGGAGTTAGGAAAACCTATGCCTTAGTGAGAAGGAAATTCTATTGGCCTGGACTTCACAGGGACGTCCAAGAATATGTTTTGCATTGTCAAAAATGCCACGTTAGTAAGGTTGAGCGTCTTAAGATAAGCGGGCTGTTACAACCCTTAGAGATCCCTGATGGTAAGTGGGAAAGCATCTCTATGGATTTTATTGTAGGTCTACCTACAACTAGCAGAGGCCATGATGCCATTTGGGTTTTCTATTATGATTACCTTTCATAGCATCTGAGATATCAACACCCAATGCAATTGGGAATTACATATCCAAGGGTACAACATCATCATATGGGATACCAACACTGGGTTACTAACACCCAAGCTCCACTAGGTCTATGGAGGTGGTATTTCAATAAAAGATTACCTATCATAGTATCTGAGATACCAACACCCAATGCAATCAAGAATTACACATCCAAGGGTACAACATCATCATCACCACCACGATACTAACACACATGCATCTAGGATACCGATACCCAAGTATCTGGGATACCAACACCCATGCATCTGGGATACCAACACCCATGCATCTAGGATACTAACACCGAGGCATCTAGGATACCAACACTTAGGCAGCATTACACATCTGAGGGTTCATTCAACCTTGGTAATTATATATCCAAGTTATAACATCTCTTGGGAATTACACATCCAATAAAGGGAAAGTGACCATAGAAAGAAAACAAATATTGGTATGGAGAAAGAAACTACAAGTGCTACCTTGTTCCATTGAGGTAAAGGCACAGATAGTCCATAAGGAACTTAAAGAACCAAAGCTACCAAAGATGAGTATCATTAGTGAGACAAGAGTAAGAGTAAGGTGGAGGAGGAACCTATCATAGTTCCCACCATAGATCTAATAACTAGCTTCATCGAGTGGTTGGAAGAGGAAATGTGCAACTCAAGCAGGGAGCTAGAGAATCTCTAACAATGATAGACAAAAGTGAGTCAGAAAAAGTCAAGAAAAGGGTAGTAGATAAAATATGTTCACACCCAAGGAAGTTACTCCAAAAGGGACAATAATCATGCTAGCCACATCAAAAAGGCTAGAAGAAGGCATGATATAATGAAAATTAGTTGACGTGAAAAACCAACGGGATACTAGTATCCCAAGTTTTTAATGCCCAAAGAGGTTCTTCGAGTAAGCAAGAAATTCATACTCAACAAGTCAAGAGGATCACATGATACATAAAATCACTTCATAAGATGAAAAATTAAATGATTTTTTATGTGAAAAACCAGTAATCAACATACTCATGAACGGGAGTATCTTGAGTTTTTCAAGCCCAAAAAATATAGTTCAAAGGCAAATAAATTCATGCAGAGCGCTTCAAAATGACCATTAAATTTAGAAGCTCAGATCAGATTGAAGAAATTTAAAAGGTTTTTTTTATGAGAAAGCCAGTAGATGTTCACGACCAAGAATATTGAGAGTTTTTCACTCCCAAAAAAGTGTATCAAAAAGGTTATCTAAGGTAACAAACATGTTCTAAAGGTTCTAGTCAAAAGAAAAATAAATAAGATAATTTTGACATGAAAACCAAATGTTTTTTATGGCCATGAGAAAGTTTTTCATGCATGAAAATGTATGGCCACTCACCTGTGTGACACATGGCACCCCCTATTTATGAGTTAGCCACCCATACGTCTCACTCATTATGAGTATTTAAATATGTGTGTCCCTTCTTTTTTACCATCTTTTTTTTCTATTTTCTTTTTTTTTTTGTTTCTTGCTACTCATCTTGCCTACACTGAAGTGCCCTTGTTGTTTTTTGCCGCCATCGTCTCCTCCTACAAATCATTGTTGCATCTACAATCAAGGTAGGCAAGCTTGGCTTTACCTTTTTCTATGCTTTAAAGTCATTGTTGGCTCCAAGGTTTCCCTTAGTTTGTTGGTGGTTAAGTATTCTCCACTCTTTGAATCGGGCCATTTCTACTCTTTCCCAAACTTATAGCCACTTCTTGCTTCCTCCCCAGTTGTGAAATCTCACCAACGCCTGAATAGACAAAACCCCGTTATAGTCAAATCTGGTCGTACACACACAAATCTCAAAAACTTAGTTTTACAAAGTCTAAACTTGCCTAGAGTCTTCGTTGCAAATCTCTCGCTATACTAGCCACATATTCCTATATGTAAAATATGTGTATCTAGATAGGGCAATGAAAAACCAGTTAGGTTTTTCATGCCCATGGAAAACCTGATCGATTTTTCACGTCATCTTAACCCTATCATATGAAGGGGTAAATGTCCCAATTAGACCATTAGCACACCTCTAAATGCATTCATCAACTTTTCATCACATAATTTTATTCGCACTTGTGAAAAACCTAACTAGTTTTTCACACTAGCTGAAACCATCAAGAATATATAAAAAATGCCCTCTCTCGTCTCTACTTGCACTAACAGTCTCTTTAACTTCATCTTGCATAACATAGATAACTTTTCTCCGCTATTATTTTCTCCATCAAAATTCATGAAAAACCACCCTAGTTTTTCACACCCCAAAAATTTGTAACATTGCATCTTCATTTGTTCATAACATAACCAGTATAACTAGCATGCATAAAATTTATTAAAAAATTATAATTTTTTTGCATGAATATCTATAAATATTCACAATGTGAGAAACCAAACTAGTTTTTCATGTCAAAAAAATGTTTTGTAGTAATTATACATTGTTAAGGCTAAATTGAATCCTCTTATCAAAATCTCAATATTAATCTCATTAACATTTTTTCGGTGTAAATGTCTTAGATATTCATGGTCATGAAAAACCAAACTATTTTTTCATGTTACTTCAAATTAAAATTCTCATAAATGTTTCCCAGGGATCATTGAACCATCCTAACTTGCTTTTACTAGCAATTTCTAATCTTTTTTTGGCATGAATATCTTCAGATATTCATGGTCGTGAAAATCCAGATTGGTTTCTCACACCTACCCCAAAAACCAATTCAAAGCAAGTCAATTTATCTAAAAAACTACACTATTCACACACTAACAATCCAAAAACAAAACAAGGCATGGATGAAAATTATGAGTCACCTACTAGCTAGTGAGGGTTGACATAATTACTTTCCAATGTTATAGGATGGCTCTCCTGGAAGGGAGGACAAGGACTTCGATTATGCATCCTCAGACCTAGAAGCTACTGGAGGGACCAACACTACCAACTAAGAAGAAGAGCATAAAGAAGGTTTCTTGGTCTTAGAAGCTGACCCACATTGGCCCCTACTTGAGGAAAGTGGTCGGCAAGGAAGCGTCAAAACCCAAGTAGAAAGTCTCCTTCCAATACCACTCTCTCGAATGCCTGCTATTCTTGGAGACATCAAAAGTGAAGGAAAAGTTACAGGTTATTTGTTTGGATTAAATCGTAGATCAGCACACCACTTTATGATAAGAGAGAACCAACATTGGGAAAGTCACCATGCCAAACAATAGTAAAAGGAGGGTGATGATTAGAAAGGATGACATCTAACAAGCAATGTTGTTGCCCCTAGCCACCCACACCCACCCATGGAGAAGAACCTTTTGACACTGCACTCAAGAAAAGAGTATTGACATAACAATGGGGTAGAATACACTAATGTTTAAAAAAAAGGATCAAAGGAATTGTCTAGAAGAGTAATATCAATGATTATGTAGATTAAACTAGTGGGACATGTATAATAAAATTGATCTCCACAAACTATAGAAGATTTATATAAGCTTGAAGGATGACCAAGCATACTACCTACACAAGGAGATCTACACCTATTTTCCACAACATCGAAATAAAGTAGTCAACCCTCACCAAGGTGCTAAGCCACATTTCACCTGCCCATGGAAGAGGAAATCCTTATAGAGCCAACAAAAGTAACTCAAGAGGATGTCTTGGAGCATTTGGAGGAAGAGGACGTACTGATTACCATTGTAAAGGATATCTTGGCAGATATGGAGAAGAAGAATGAAGAAGAAACCAATTAAGCCATGTCCACAAGAAGCCAAGATAGGATAAGAGGAGGTAGTAGATGTACAAGAGGACTTACCTCATTCCCTATCTATGATTCTTGGATTAAATCATGTGATAGGAAATCAAATTTATTACATTCACAATGCAAAAATCCACCCCACTTGGCGACCTCCACAATCGATGTGCAAGAATAAGAGCCTCTGGTATTCCATGTAGAATATGTATAGGAGCCCATGGAAGAATAGGAGCCTCTTTTATTCCATGTAGAATATGTACAGAAGCCCATGGAAGTTTCAAAGGAAACTCGAGAGCTAGCATAACTAGTCCAAGAAGAGGAGAGAGTACCTTCCCCAAAACAAGAGCTACCAGTGGAAGGGAAGGCAACAAATGTGCTAGAAAAAGAAGAAGAAGAAGAGAAGAAGGTAGAGAAATAGGAAGAGGAGGTACCACAAGAAGAAATCCCCCACCAATAGAAAATGTATGTACCAGAAGCCGCTCCTTTGCTACAAGAAGGAGAAATAGGAGGAGGAGGTACCACAAGAAGAAATCCCCACCAATAGAAAAGGTATGTACTAGAAGCCGCTCCTTTGCTAGAAGAATTCAAAGGCTCTGAGCTGACAAGGTTGGGCCTTCAAAGAGGCCACAAGACTGAGGTCATAGAGGAGGTCAAGAGAAGGCTAAAGATAGACCAAGCAAAGCGTAAAGGTTCTAGATAAAGGACCTTACATTGTAAATTCTAGCTCTAGAAATACTCAAGGATTTACCATTGTTATCTCCACACCACATAGAGTTGAGTGTGCGTAATACGTATGGTCAGCACCCTCTAGGATCCTTCGCAGGTGACCTAGCGCTTCACTCATAGGTCGCATGTACAGGAGCCCATGGAAGTTTCAGAGGAAACTCAAGAGCTGGCATAACTAGTCCAAGAAGAGGAGAGAGTACCTTCCCCAAAACAAGAGCTACCAATGGAAGGCAAGGCAGCAAATACGCTGGAAAAAAAAGAAGAAGGTAGAGAAATAGGAGGAGGAGGTACCACAAGAAGAAGAGAAGAAGGTAGAGAAATAGGAGGAGGAGGTACCACAAGAAGAAATCCCCACCAATAGAAAAGGTATGTACCACAGGCCGCTCCTTTGCTAGAAGAATTCAAAGACTCTGAGGTGACAAGGTTGGGCCTTCAAAGAGGCATGACAAGACTGAGGTTAAAGAGGACGTCAAGAGAAGGTTGAAGATATACCAAGAAAAGTGTAATGAAGGTTCTAGCTAAAGGACCTTACACTATAAATGCTAGCCCCAAAAATACTCAAGGATTTACCATTGTTATCTCCACGCCACATAGTGTCAACAAGTGTGTTTAATTACATGTCAGCTTTAGAGCATTGCTTGTTGGGAGAAAGATACAAAAATGTGGAGGCTTACAGGGATAACAAAATAAAGGAATATTTGGATGACAAAAGCTTATGTCCGAATGGTATATGCTCACAAGCTACATTCTCACTCACAATCAATCACTTCACAAACGAAGGTTACAAGTTGCACCGGACAAAAGAAGACGAAGAAGGACAGTTGAGTAGGACCTCCAAGAATAACAACAAAGGCATCAAGCTAAATTGGGAGAGATGTACATCTGGAAGAAATGAAGGCTGAGTTTGACAAAAAAGTGTTATCATTTCAAACTCACGAGAAAAGGAATCCCAAAGGCTATAGGCCCAAAAGTCAGTCCTAGCACATGAAGTAGTTTGCTGCAAGAGGAAAAAACCGAGTGTGAACAAAGATAGCAATAGGAAGTGGAGCAAGCCAATGAGATTAAGGCTGAGCTACAACAAACAGAAAAATGCTTTGAGGTAAGCAAGGAGCTGGCAGAGAAATAAATCACCATATTACACAAGGCTAAAGAAGTAAAGAAAGAAAGAATCAAATGTTTGGAAAAAGAACAAGAGGAGCTATATAGACAACATGACACACTATAAGAGATCATCATGCAAACATCAAAGTAAGAAAGGAACAAATAGATAATACGGACATCAATAGCCACCAATAGGTCATGTCACACCCCATAGCCTCCATCTTGGATGTAAGATTCCTCCCCCAGCCCCTCAAGATGTCCAGTTTCTCCCCTGTAATCAATCCCCTTTTCAGAATAATAACAGATCTTGTTTCTATCTGTTTTGGCCTAGAGAGAGAAAATGCTCTAGAGAGAGGTAATTCAGTTTTTAGATATCTTTGGATGGAAAAATATCCCTTCTTATTAAAATGATTTCCCCTGAAATAGAAATTAAACTCATACAAATTGATATTCAGAATGAAATTCCTAAATTGATAATTGGGTCTTCAGATGGAAGTACTGCAATTATATGAAATCCCTGACTTGCTTGAGGCCTAGACATGATGGTATTTACCTTATAGTTCCAAGGACCGTGACTATCCGTATATACCGAGGGTATAACTGCAACTCTTTACTGGTGGTAGTATATACGAGTAAGTTTAAGATCTTGAAATTATAAGCTAAAATGCTATCCAGATGATGAATTCGAATGTGGATATGATTTTAAATTCTGGTTGAGAACTGATGAGTTGAATTGGATTCTGATTGAAAAATGATGATTCCTGAATTTTTGGTTGAAAAGCGATAAACTGAGCAAAACCACAATGAGGATGAATGGGACGAGTCCCTGTGTTGATGTTCGTAACTGGAATGACGATAATGACTTTAGCAAATCACTATGAGATTAGTGGATTGTGCTGATAGATTGCTACTGTTAAATCTTGACCCAGTGGATCAAGTTAAGGGATGACAAATTAAAAATCTATAAAATTGAAATCCCCCATGGAGGACTGTTCAGATGGAAATTTCGGTCTAATAGACCATTATTGTGTTAAAGATATGAATGATATGTTCTGAATGAATTGTTATCTGATAATGCGAGTATCTTTATCCCACGATTCTGTGGGGAGCTGACCTATCTAAAGAACCCCAGAATCAGATGAATCAAAAATTGGATTTGAATCATAAACAAAGGGACTTAACAAGATTTTTCATATTGATAGGAACATGGATCGAGGTCGTCGTGGTAGAAATGATAACCCCCAACTCGATGAGGAAGAGATTGACTTGGATGTTCGTAAAACTCTTCATAGTTTGCAGCCTGGACCTTTCAAGGGTGAAGGGAAATACTTGGGCGAGGCTGTGGAGAAGTGGATCGAAGCAATGGAAGAGTACTTTCATGTCACCGGGTACAATGAGAAGAGCAAAATGGCTCTTGTAAGACTGAAGATAGTAGATACAGCAAGAGTGGCATGGAGAAACCATTGCGAGACAAACCGTCTCGATCAGAATACCCAGACATGGAATGATCTCAAAATTTACCTAAGGATGAGGTTTTGTCCTCCCGGCTTTTTGGAAACAAAGATGAACGAATTCTTAGAGCTAACCCAGGGGGAGCAAAACTATTGAAGTATATCACCAAGCGTTCGCCCTCCTTCTCAAATACTCGCCACTGTTGAATGAAGAACAGCTGATGGCCAGGTTCATTTGGGGACTACACGAACCTTTGAATATTTTGGTGAATATTTTGGTGAAGAACACCAAGCCAGTTTCCATGGCCGAAGCAGTGCGGATAGCGAAGGATTTCTCCAAGGCCTTTGATGTCAAGGTCGTCCCACCAATGCCAGCACCATCACCTTTCAAAAGGTTTTTAGTTCTAGAAGGTGATTCCAACCTTCCACCGCCTAAGAGATATCAGGGTCAACAAGCCCAGGATATGGGAAGTTCCAGAATG
Source organism: Cibotium barometz (assembly GCF_041138505.1). Classification (NCBI taxonomy): domain Eukaryota; kingdom Viridiplantae; phylum Streptophyta; class Polypodiopsida; order Cyatheales; family Cibotiaceae; genus Cibotium; species Cibotium barometz. Next base: position 39,680,237 of record NC_141060.1, read on the forward strand.
GAAGAAATGTCCTTTTTTCGAAACTCAATCCCCTGAAATTCAACTTCAGAAGTTCCACCCTTGAACAAGGGAGTGAAATGCTATAACTGTCAAGGATTTGGACATCACAGTATAGATTGCCCAACTCCTTTTGGATCAAGGTTTTCAGGGCAGGGAAATCAGGGATCAAGATTCCAGACTCCAGCTCCTTCCTTCCAGAGTAATAAGGTTTCTATCCGCCAAAATCAGGAAAATCCCAGAGGTAGACTCTCTAACCAACCCGCAGTTTCAATCCAAAGTAATGCAAGACCTCTGCCTCAGAATAGGGAAAGTCAAAGAGAGTTGTTCTGAAATCGGCCGTCCACTTCCAAGGCAGTAACGCTGGAAGTGATTGAAGAAGAAGAAGAAGATGAAAGAGATCATACTCCACCTGTGCGAGATGAGGACATCTTGCATTTTTTAAGTGGGGTAGGATGTAAGATTCCTCCCCCAGTCCCTCAAGATGTCCAGTTTCTCTCCCTATAATCAAATCCCTTTTCAGAATAATAACAGATCTTGTTTCTATCTCTTTTGACCTAGAGAGAGAAAATATTCTAGAGAGAGGTAATTAAGTTTTTAGATATCTTTCGATGGAAAAATATCCCTTCTTATTAAAATGATTTCCCCTGAAACAGAAATTCAAAAAGATCTTTCCAGTGTGCAATTGGAATAAATTGAAAATAGGTAAAAAGGACATTAGCCTATGATCCAAGTGCAATCTTTCCCTTGATCTAACTATGGGACTTACGGGTTTGGTCAGATCAATCTAGTTAGTTAAGGCTTTTGAGTACGTTAGAGAAAAGTTATCCTGGAGGAATCGGCCGTGCTTCCGGGCAAGGGAAGTTTTTCCGGGTTTGGTTTTGGAAGAACCGATGGATTAGTCTCTTGTCCGGATATCCGTGGACGAGGCCTCGAGTGTGGGACCCTGGCCCGCGCAAGAAGTGCTACTTCTGCTGCTAGCACCCCTGAATTTGTTGCGCGGTGGGGACAGGGATCTTACATTGGAAGTAAAGACATAGCTAAAAGTGCAAGAAGGGGTGCTTCAACAGACACTAGTGCATTTGGAGGAACATATCAAAGTAGCACATGAAGCCACTACAAGATATGATCAGCTTCTATATAGGTAAGGGCTACAAGAGAAGTGGCTATTATAGCACTCTTGAAAGATCAAGGATAGCCCAACTGAAGCAACAGTTGAGTAAGCAACTCAAGATGCAAGCTAAAGAGCCAAATGTCCCCATGAAGCAAGTTGTATACCCTTTATTTATGTTTTCTTAATTTTTAATTAGCTTAAGCATCTCTTTTATATTTTACAAGAAGTTTGGAGATGATTTCTCCTAATCTCTCAAAAAGACTAGAGTAATCTATGTTGTAGTTATTGTTTTATAATGTTGAATTTGTGGATTTGTATGGTTAATTAGGGTTATGGTTTTATTTCTCTTTAGGTAGAGAAAGGTTCTTTTGTATTTATAAATACGGATTGAGAGAGTATCAATATGCAATCATTAGGGGAATGGGGGGGGGGGTCTGGAGGGCCTCTTAAGGTTTTAAAATTAGGCTCTACACTAATGAGCTCCAAGCAACCATAACGGTCCACCTAATTTAATAATACTACCTTTCATATTTGAAATGATAAAAAACAATGTTTAAAATCTATATTTTGTAGATTATATATATGAAAAAAATATATTCAAAAGATATTATAGAAGATATGGTTTGCAAGTTTGACATTGCATTAAAGAAGATATGGAATAAAGAAAGGGGAATACATTGATAGAGATAGTACGTACTCAAATTTTCACTCTCTCTCATCTCATCTCCATTAGCACTATGTTTTGCCTCCTAATCCAAGTACTCTTCATCTCCCGCCTACTTTTTCACTCCATAGCTCATCTTCACTCTTCACCTCCCACTCTTCACCTCCCACCTACTTTTCCACTCCATAGCTCATCTTCAACTAAATATTTTTCATCTCCCCCTTGATTTTCCACTCCATTCCTCCTATCACTTACACATACTCTTGTATTTTCCCATTATGGGTACACTACACAGATCTAGGAGTCCCTCTTCTCAAATAGAGGCAATAACCTAAGCAAACACATTAGATGAAAATTATCAGTGGGGAAACCTATGACTATAACCAAAGGAAGCTGGGTTCTCCTTCAATCAAGAAAGCACAAAAGATCAAGCTTTGATGAGTTCTTGGATAGTTGGAAATCTAGAGTGAAGGACTTCACTCTTATGGGTAGCCAAAGAACTGTCAAAGAGGTTTTGGTGCAACATGTCTCCATGCACAAAGAGCTATGTCTCTCTGAAAGGCCTCAAGGGTTTCCTTTGCATAACTGTAAGTTTCTTTCTCTTCATTGCTATTAATTCTTTTTATTTAATAAAATGATACACATTCTTATTACCCTATTTCTTTGATTTTACAGACTTATATCCTTCATCCTATGAAGAGTGGCAGCCAATGAAGAGCATTGTAGGGGTAATAAATGTTTTACATGCATTTATAGATTGAATTGCCACAGAATTTTGCCTTCCAAATAGATACATTAAGGGTAAGACATTACGTCTTTATATGAACAGAATCAAACTTTTCTATACTCGAGAATCACAAGTCTGTATTTGATTTCAGGTTTCCAAAAGAAGAGAAAAATCTCTTCGATGCAAATGAGTACAAAATAAAGTAGTGTCAATAATACAAACTTAAGGTAATTTTGATACATTATAGAATACTCCCCAAGATACTCATTCCTTTGTTACACTTTCACTAATTTCTTCCTTTGCAGGCTCCTCCAGACCATGCAACTGGCCATCCTCCTCTTATGTAACCTTTTCAACCTGTGGCTCCTGCACTTGTGCCCTCTTTTCAACAACCTGTAGTGGCTCCTCAAATTTTCCCTCCTCAAACTGTGACTCCTCAACCTGTGGCTCTCGAGCGCCTCCTTTTCAAGAGTTGCTCCTCAAGTTGGACCTCCTCAACATGTTGCTCCTCAATTTTGCTTCCCTCTTCCTCAAGTTGTGCCTCCTTTTCAATATGTGGTGTCTCCTCAATTTTCCCTTCCTCTTTTTGCTTGTAATTTTATCTTTATTAGCTTTCATTTCTTTGGATCATCTTTTGAATTCTTGCCTTTTTCTTGCTCTCCAATGTCAACATGTTATCTTGGTTGATTCCACTTCCATCCTCATCAGCCATCTAGATCTCTTAGAGCTGAAGCGCGGTTGTGGTGAACCTTTGTTGCTCAGTGCCGCCAAGCATTGGTTTGGGATCTACATCAATTTAATTTGTGGTGTGTGCTTGCTGAGTCTCAAGTGGTGGTAGAATTTCTACATCATCGGCTCATAATCTCCCTTCTTGCCACACTCATCTTCATTCAAGATACTCCCTTCAGGATGTACAAGTGGTGATTGAATTTCTACATCAACTTATATTATTGAGTCCTAAAATGAAGAAAACATTATTTTATATTTTTGGTGTAGTACCCTTGTGATTTTGAAAATGAAATTAGATGATATTTTTGTTTACCACCAATGGTTTATCTATTGAGTAATAAAAGTCAATGATGTGGTTGGCATGATAAATAACCCGCCATCCGCATCATGCGCTACTATCGTGTTGCTCGGGCACCTCTAGAGAATATCAAACTGAAATTCATTCACGCTCTTCACAGTTTTAGCAGCCACAATAGTTTCGATGTTTGCAAGCAACATTTTTACATGCCTTAAAAAGAAACAAAAATACTAGGTGTTAGGTGAGAGAATTACTTGACACTAATGTTCACATGATTGTGTAGGTTACTTACACTCTAACATTTTTATGGGTTGAGGGAAGGGAGTTTGCCAAAAAAATCTTCTTTCTACCAATGTCTATCACAACCAAGCTCCAATGACCCCTGAAATAGCTTGCTTCTATAAGGCACACAAATAATGCAATATTTAAAGAAGAATTTCAAGTAAAAATAGAGTCTTGATTTACAAGGCATGGTAACGCAATATCATGAGCCGGACATTTTTGTGACAGCATGAAAACCATTCTGCAATCTCTCTTCTACTTTTTCTCTGCTCCAATTTGAGATAGATATGGCTATCCAATATAAATACCTCATGCATGTTATCATATAGTATTTCAAATTTGAGCATGCTGTGAGGAGTAGTCACAAGACAAACAATGGAAACTTTGCTAATTTCTACTCAAAGCTAAGTGAAAATACATAATACAACTTATAATTCTAAATATTAGCATGGATAACATTATCTGTGAGACTTCTTTCAAGGATGATGTGAAAACCAAGATGTCTTTAAGGGTTAGATGTTGGTACTCCTTATCCCTCGCCTCTTCATTTGTGATTAATTCAAGGCTTACATCATCACCTAGCATGGCTACCTATTTAATAATCTCTTTCTGCCTCTCAATAATCTCATGTGACCTCAACTTTTGAAGATTCTTCATTAGGTGTTCGATCTTCTTTCTCGGTCTTTTTAGAACCTTCTTACCACTTTATTTTTGCAATAATACCTCTTTCTTCTCAAGATTTTCCCTAGTATCCCTAAGATGAATGTCATCTTCTGTTATCTCAGTTATTTCTATGGGCTTGGGCTTCCTTTCTGGAGGGACCAAAAGAATATTCCTCATCCTTTCATCTACAAAATCAACTGGGTGACAAAGTATGTTCATTTTGTGCCTCAACATGCCTAGAGTATGTATGTGTTTCTCCATGACAGTGACTCTGTGTGCATGTGCCACAAGCAAATATGCGTCGATGAAATACTCTATTAGATAATCTTCTACAATTGCAAACAATCTAGTGTTGTTGTGTACCACCTTAGCCCATTTTTACACCATTCTAATACATTCCTTTTACTAATCTTTTGAAGGGAGCCTTGGGTACACATATAGTTGTGGCTTTCTGTGTTTTCCTTATCTCCCTTAGGGCTGAAAATTTCTGATTCTTCCTCTGCACTCTTCTATGTAACAAATGGATAGGCTTTCCTTTCCTTGGTACTTTCTTGGCCAAAGCAGTTGCAAGTGAGGCAAGGCCTAGCCCTCTTCCTATTTCTCTTCTAGATTTTTTTATTCTTGCATCATCAGTAATAACAGACCTGAAATTTATCAGAGTTATCTATATTAAAACACAATAATATATACTCTGTAGCTATTCTTTGTTGGAAACTACCTACTAAACCCTACAGTACCCCTCAATGTATTATCTCATTATATGTAATTGCATCTTTTATATTACTGAGGATTCTTTAATGGAGGCTTTATTCACACATATTGTAGCTTCCCTCACAAATATTAGGTAGTAATGTTAAATCACACAAGATGTCATATAGCAAATAGAATATCCCTTTGTAGCACTAGGGGTGTTACTTTTTATGTCTTCCTTTCTAAAACTTAAATTGATAGATAGATAGGGCCAATTTAGAGAGAGATAGACAATGAGAAAGATTCAATTGGCACTGAGTGAATTGATTTTAATTAGTGTCTTTATGTGTTTTCAATAGAGTAATGAGGGGCAAGGAGGTGAGGAAGGGCAAGGGGAGGATGGAGTCACCAGACAATGAGGACCAATCACCAAAAGGGGACACAATTGATGAGTTATTTTAGAACTTTGTGTATAATTAATGTGAGGATGATGAGGAGAATTCCCTTCTTGACAATTTCCAGCAGTTGTATAGTATGTTTAATCCTAATATTGATTTGGCAAACCTATTTGAGCAGTGTAAGGAGCATTTGGGCAAGGAGATCATAAGGTATGAGAAATTGGTGGAGCAGTATGTTGTTGACATTAATGGTGTTCCTTTTGTTCATTTAGCAAGTTTTGGTAAGGAGAACAACCCTAAAAGAAGGAAAATAGCTAGAAGGGTATCTTCTCTTCCAAAATCTATATGCATCCTTTATATAATTGTCCTTACCACACTGGTGAGTGTAGGTTGGTAGAGAAAAAAATTGCTTTCATTTGCTATTTGTCAAGTATAGCAACTGCAAAAAGTAATGAGGTATTGTATGATGAACATGACCTAAAAAGATTGCCGCTAAAGCAAAAGAGGACATCGAAGACTTTGATGAAGATAAAAAGAGTCAAAGTTCTAAGCAGTTAGATAGAAGTGATATCAAGTATGGAAATATAGTTACAACGGAGAAAGTTAACGATGAGTTAATAATGCAAGGCAGTGACATCCCTGTCCCCACACTCCCATCTTTTACAATTGGTGGCAGTGAGTTTGTGTTGCTTCATAACATTTAGATATTGTTTGACTTAAGGGAGGACTACTGCTTGGCCATGCTTACTCAACAATTGGAGGAAGAGAGAGAATGTGTGCTCAAGGATCCTACTTTAGAGTCACTCGACACTTGTTTTGATCTGGAATTAGCATTACAACTTGGCTATAAAGAGGCTGAGAAGTATGAGAAAAAGCTTCCAACTGAGGCAAAATTTACAAATGCTCAGTTATCTGTTCAAGATCCTCATTCTAATATCAGGAGTTAGAAGATGATGAGAATTTTCCAGATGATGTGACTAATAAGGGTCCGATAGTGGAGGATCCAGATGATTTCAAAGCTTTAGGCAAAAAGAAAGTAGAAAAATCAATCAACCTCTAGAGTGATAATTGTGTAGTAACTGATGAAAATTATCAGGTAAATTTTAAGCTTATTCATAATGATTCTGGTCATTAAACAATGACCTATGATTTAGATAAGTTCTAACATAATTCCTCTTGTAGCTTTATGTGCAAGTGAATGGATTTTTGGGTAGAAAAGGAGCAAAAAGAAAGAGACAAGGAGTTGGTAGACTCCACATTGGGTAACTACTTGAAATCGCTTTCGTTTGAAAGAATGCATATTGTACATGGTCGACTCTCCAATGAGTCATATCTTCCCTTATTTTTTCAAAACAATCTCATATTTTCTAGGAGTCTATCCTATACCTTCAAGTGTTAATAGGGTGATCCTTGTAGAAAAGGAGGTGGCACTTGCTGTCTTTGGCTATGCATGTGGGTTTCAGAGTTGTAGAGTGGGATATTTCATGTCATACATAGCATATGCCTTAGCTCTTGGTATTAGAGATCCTAAGATGCTAATGCCATACGGCAAACACTATATGCTTAAGAAAAATGAAAGAGAGATCACCAAAGAAGAGCTTCTCACTTGTTAGATGAGTCATGAATGAAGTGTGACGCTTGGTTGTGAGCGTTACAAAACATGTTTTTGGCAATTACAATTTTGTATTGATGTATGTTGCAAATATAATGTCTTTATGTCGTTTCCTTCTGCAATGTCTCTCTTTCAATTGTGCTTAGTAAAATTCGTCTATAAAAACACTCGAACACTTCCCTTAGACTATCAGCCCTGGTTCTACCTCCCCCATGCCTTGTATGTTGAAGAAGGCACCTCGTGGCTTGATAATGAGAGTTTTTCATCCCTTGAGTAGACCATATACCTGGACAGTCATATTGCTTTGCAAACCATGGAAAATGGTTATAGAGAATGTGCTGCAAGAAAAATAGATGAATAAGATGTCACACATATAACTATGCCAACAGTTTTTAATTGAAAATGCTTACCATGTAGTGTGTGATACTTTGACTTGTCCATGCATCAGTCATCTGTTTTCCAAATCTAATGAGAGCATATTTAAGTGGAGCATTGTATTCCTCCTTCCATACTTTCTCGTCACAGTATCTAAATACTTCATCAAGTGCTTTCCATGCCTTTGCCTTTCTAGTTCTTGCTCTTCCACCATCTGCATGATCTTTAATTGCATTATGTATTGATTTCCATGCACCATATTTGATTGTAGAAGATCCTACACGTTTTTTGATTTTGCTCAATTCTCCATTAAAAGAAAGCAATCGTCGTGCTTTCACTTCACCAATTTATGGTTTTGAAGGGACTTCACCAATTGATGGTTTTGAAGGGACTTCATGTGTTACAGTTGATTTTTTTGTATCGGTCATAATTTTAACATTCCCCCCATGAAGTCCTATATCTGACAAGATCCTCTCTAATGTAGATATGTTGTATTTTTGCAATGTCACATCTTTTTCTTTCCATGAAAACTATATATATAAGTAAATAAGATTCTCTAAAATTATACATAATGCATGCAGAGTGCACACATGCACATTATCCAATGGGATGTCAAGAATCGGCCGGGGCATTATCACTAAAGCATGACCTTGTGGGAGCTCTATTTTGTGATTTCCTGGATCAAGAACACTTACAGGTTCCATACAATAAATACAAGGTGTCTTGCTATTTTCTCCTTTTGAGATGTTGTAAATACACTTGATTGTCTTAAGATCACATGCCATGTGCCATTGGACTATGAAGTCTCCAATGCCATCTACATTGAGTACCTCACCTCATGATTGTTCTGTAATTGTACTTGGAATATTAATGCGATTGAAAACCCATGACAAAATATCACGGTCTTCTGTACCTACCTGTAAAGCATTGTACTTGGAATATCAGTGCGGTTGAGAACCCATGACAAAATATCATGGTCTTCTATATCTACTTGTAAAGCATTGTGCACAAGCATTTCTAACTAAGATAGATAAAAGGCATAATTTTTTAAAGATAGAAAAAGAATGATGCAAACCTAAAAGAAACCAAGCCACCAAATGTGATTTTTGGATTGCACACTGAAATACTTTGGATCTTCCTTGTCTATTTTTCCATCTTTGTCAAGTGTTGGTGATAGTGCCCAGTTCATCAATGTTATTGTAATCCACTCCATCTTCTTCTGTTTCAAGACCTCACATTCATCTAGCTTTATAACAAATTTTAAGAGGCCATTTGTTTCCATTATGCTACTGTCATAAAACTTTAAGAGTGTACTAAGATCACAAAAAATGTTATTTGTATTACTAAAAGAAACATTCTTGCTTCCAAAATTGAACATGCCTGTTACATAATATGGTTCTCCTATTAAATCCGTAACCTTATTATTTAAAATTACTCTCGCTTTTCTAATATGATATGGTTTAGGTAAAATTTTTTGAGGTAATCTTCTCTTTCTTAACCGTTTTGCTAATGGCATGAAACATCTCTCTGTATCCACCTCTACTAATGCCACAATCCTCTAAAGTTTTTTGCACATGAAGTTTGTCAACTTGGTGATTGTCAACAAAGTCTTTAACTATCCTTTGCTTTAAACTCTTAAATCTAGTAGCATCTATCATGGTATTTGCAATTGATGAAGAGATGATTGATGAATAACATTGTCATGCTGTAGTAGGGTTTTCCACCTTGCTATCAGGATGCATGAGCGACTTGAAAATTTTATAAATGAATAAGATATCAATTAAAAAAGATAAAATTACTTCTTGAAAATATTTATAAGCAGTACATGAGCCACATGATTCATTACCTTACAGCACAAATTCTCTTTTTTAGTCCTCCTGTTCCCATCTTGAGTGTCTCTATATTTTTGACACTCCTTTGTCTTTGTCTTATGCCCGATTCGGTTTTCTTACTTCTCATCTTTCTAATTTTTCTCTCTAGGTTAGAAATTATCTCCTTTTTAACATGCAAATCAAGAAGACATTCTGAATGCTTACTCTTTAAGAATGAATATTGACTAGAGAAAGAATTGTATAGGTGCTTAAAGCTTTTTGTACATGAGGATAAAGCATTGCAATAGCCTAATAATTCATTATATCTTTCACCAAAAAACCTAACCAATGAAGAAGGATTAGAGATATTTGGAGTACAGTTAGTAATTAGATTTTTAGGATATAGTTTACCATCACATCAAATATCGATGTGCTTTTCCCATTAACTCTCATATTATCTTTGTCAAGCCTGCTAGAGCATAATAGTTTATTCTTGTTTTGAGGAGGCTCATAAGCTCGGTCAAGGTCTATATGAAGATGATAGAGAGATCTCTTTGGATTTGTAGCTTGATCCATGGTTTCTTCCATAAGAACTCACAGGTTAAAGATACTAGAACTTTTATATGCCTCATGTATAGATCTCTTCTAAATTTGAATTTAAAAAAAATTGAATATGAAATTTTTTGGCTCCAAAGTGGTTGGATACGTGTATTTACTACTAGTCACTTTGAAAATGATACAAGGACATATCTTTTTGACATTCCTTTAGCCCAAAAAGAAATTTCCAATACTGAAAAGTAGATTCTTTGATGTGACCTCTATATTCCAAAACCTTAAAAAGCTACAGTACTATATAGTGATGTGACTAATATAAGAAAGTTAGAAACTTACAAATTGCAAGATCCTCTAATTGGTTGTTAGCCCAAAATTCACTTTTCTATTTTCTAACAAAATAAAAAAAAAGAAAATAGGGGTATTTCTTATGGGGCCCTTTAGACCCCCTCCATTTTCCCTAATGCATTATGGAAATTGGCAAGTCTAGGGCCTGCTGACTAGCCCTAAGTAAGTTTGCACTTGTCATGAAAAGTGGCAAGTCTAGGGCCTTTGGCTTGGGTGAGATCAAGATTAGCAACCTAGGGATGTTTAGGATCGTTAGTGAGAGAGGCCCTCAAGCAAAGCAAATCCCTAGTGACGATGCTCTCTCTGGTAGGGTCAACCCCATAGTCTAAGCATCATCATGAAGTAAAACATGAGTAAAGGGAAGTGTGGTGTGGATGACATACTACCCTATGGATGGCTGGTCTAGATGATCTAGGCATTTCCTTTTTGTAAATTATATGATGCGAAAGTTCTTGGTGGAAGAACCTTACATGAGCATGTTGTACAAAATATAACATACTTGCATCGTTATTTTGTTTTTCCTATTTGTTATATTCTCTTGTATGATGAGAATGAATAAAAACAATGCTATTTAAGTTTTGAATTTTGTTCCCATGCAGGATCTTATGCTATGTAATTACCCCCTTGGGCTTGGTAAAAGACTTTCGCGACCTAAGTGGAGGTAACCCACACATTCCAAGTGGTCACGGACCCAAGGGCACGTAGGGCAATGCCTCACTCTCTCTCCCTCTCTCTCTCTCTAACTTCACTCAAGCCATTAGATTTTTATACACATCTTTGTTAACCCTTGAAGACCATGTTCATTATCTTTGTGCCACGTTGTAAGTTGATTTAAATCTATTTATAGTCATAACGGCATGCTGATGAAATGTTTTAACAATCATGGCATGGTGTTATAAAATGGATTTAGGCATCATGAGAAAGGTCATGACATCATGCCAAGTTGAATCTAAGGTGACATTCTTATGAAATGCATTTTTAACCCCATATGTCATGAATATATATGGTGAATTTGATTGTTTTTACATTCTCACACTTAATAAAAAAGTGAATTAAAAAATATACCATGTAAACATTTTTATTAAAAATTTTACTTTGCTTGTATGCCATATGTTGAATATTTTCAAGAGAGAAAAATGTTCTTTATTTATTTTTTAACTCACCAAAACAAAGCCCCTTAAAATGATGTTCCACCAGATTATAAGTTGATTTATTTCTACTTTTTCTAACTTGATATTTTATATTCATTATCCAGATACCCAATTTCACAAAGTTATAATGTTATTATATAATAACATTAAAAAGATAGTATGCTCTAATAAATTTGTTATGATATTTAGTAAAAGCAAAACACATTATGTTAAGATAACATAATTTTATGATAATTGGTGATCTAAATAAGTTGGATCACACTTAATGAAGAATTTAGTGCATGTGCAAGTGATATCTCCACAACATTAGCAATTTCTTCATTGTGTAATTATGTGCAAGTAATGTCTCCCCATTCGCGATTTATTCATCATGTAATTATGAAATTGTGACTACTTGTATTTAGTCTTTTTGTCATGATAGTGTAGTGGTTTGGAAAACATCTCATATTATAAAACATCATATTAACATACTTCATAATAATCAAGTGGTTACAAGTAAAAATAGCATTTCATCATCATAGTCAATTACGAAAAAGGTTTTTCTCAAGGTGCATATATCAACCTATCTTTATTGTAGTCCGTTTCAAAAAAAAATCAAGACGAGATGTGAAAATCTTGTGAACTCAAAGAAGGATCGAAAGTTTTAATTCTTCCACGTGGATATAGAGCCAAAATATGATAAAACGTTCATGGTATTTGTTGAATGTATTATATATTGTTTTTAGCAAACAAACTCTTCGTCCATTTGCTTGTAAGGAAATATCTTCCTAATCTATCAATCAAGCTCATAAAGTGGATCCATTCTACATTAAGTGTATGTGTAGAAAAAATGTGTTTGAATCGTATAAGTGTTTTCTTATTTGTGTAGTGATAGAGACATTTCAAGGTACACATAACCAACATTTTCTTATGTGTGTAGGAAAAGAGACATTTCAAGATGCACATGAGCAACATTTTGTTTTTGTCTATGGTACATGCAACTTTTATGTTGGTTGTAGAAATATAGAAAACACAAAAGCATAAATAGCTAAGGCATGTCACCATCAAAAACAACTGATAATATGGTGACATTAATTTGAAGAGAGAGAGAGAGAGAGAGAGAGAGAGAGAGAGAGAGAGAGAGAGAGAGAGAGAGAGAGAGAGAGAGAGAGAGAGAGAGAGAGAGAGAGAGAGAGCATCTAGAAAACTTGTTTTTTTTAAAGCTTTGTATTAGTTTTACTTTGCAACTTGAATTACAAAACTCATGGGTCATTCAAATCCCATAATAGATTACTTTAGAAAATATGGTTAACTTACGCCTATGACTTTTTGTCTACCTTCACTTTTCATAATTAATAAAATAGGCTAGATAAACAATTGTTAGAGAAATAACCTAATTTCTAAACATTTACACACAATCACATATCGGCATTTTTAAACTTTCAAAATCGTAGTCATCTTAAGAATCATCTCACATGCCATACAATGCAAAATGTGAACTTAAAACTAATACGGGTTCTTGATATCAGTGGGCATGGAATTCTTGGTAGAGGAGCATGGATTGGAAAGAAGAGAATTCTCAAGTGCCCCCCCCAAAAGTGTGTGAAGGATGCTTCGGAGGGTTTGCATGTGAACGACTGCTTATGTAAGACCATTTAAACCATGTTGGATTTAAACCTTAGTTGAATTAGGTTTTAATAAACCTTATCTCCTCTCAGTAATCGGGTGGTGTGTCACGGCTTCATTGCACAACACAGCCATCTTTTATATCCTCCTCTCTACGTCACGTTATCATCTTCTCTTTTTATCCTTTGATCTCATGTGCACAGTCATCCTCCTCATCTTCTTGTCCATCTGCGCAACGATAGAGCTCTCTGCCTTCTGTGCAGCTGCTGTATCTTTTGCCTACAACCATGGTTCACCTTCAACATGCTTTGTGTTGTCTTCAATGAACACACCCTTCTCTACTTTCTTGTGTGCTTACTTTTTTTTCCCCAACTTTGCACGACCGCCTGTTTTATAGCTGGTTTTCATGTACTAAGGCAACAAAATCTATGCTTAGGGCTTGGCCCCTCACCATGAAACCTGCAAAACAAGCTCTCTTGCCAAGAAAATAACCCACTCAAAAGAACCAATGGCACACAAAAAATGTCATCTTCCTCATTGTCCTCACTCTCTCCTTCTTCTTCCATAGATTTAAGAACAAGAAACACCAAAAAAGAGAGAAAACAAGAGTTGTGCCAACCAACACAGAAAGAAAGAAGGAAGAAGATGCACCTAAAAAAGAGTTAACCAACTTTCCAACCACCTCTTCTTGATTCTTTTATGAAATTTTAAAAAGTAAATATTTAAATAACAAAGTTATTATGAATTCAAGAATGCGCAAGGGGAAAAGCAATGTATGGATCAGTAACCAATTATATGGAAAACTGGAGTTCCATTTTTATACCAAGAACTGCCTAATAGATTCGGGTATTATAAATTTTTGGGCAATGCCAAACTTGTTTTTTTTAACATTTATGATAATAAAATATATCTTTTAAGTATTCCCGTAATTTTGAAAGCAACCATTATATTGGCACACAATCTATTAATCCTCTTGTTTGAAAAAGACTGAGCCGCACACCTAACAATGGTCAATAGAGTGAGCTGCTCTTTGAATGGTTGATGGTGTGCACTACACCTAACAATGGTTGACAGAGTGAGCCGCTCCTCCTTATAATCATATGAAATTAGTACTCGTTTCTCATTGATTCGCTTGCTTCAAATCCAAAACTAGATAGGTAATCCTCGACAGGCCAGCAACACCGACCATGAGAAAAGGAAGTCTAAGGTAACTGACTTGGATCATAGAACCTAAAGTAATTGGTTCTTGACGTAAGGGAACTAGTTCGATGCGTAATGGTAATAAGCATTTTGTTTTCTTAGAAATGATTATATTCATGATGATTTTGGGAAAGTTGAAGTAAAGTGATTATTATCGGTGTGTCTATTTCAGTATGCATGTAACCTTATAAACCGTGCCAATTAAAGGCATTGGATTAGTCTCCCTTGTACCCGGGCACATCCCCCCCCCCCAAAAAAAAAATCCAAAACAAAAACTGACACACATGACTTCTCTACCTGGGTGGTTGGGCATGGCAACTAACCCATGGAATTGGATGGGGTTAGGCTCACGTGCAAGATCTGGTAAATCCTTGAAACCATCTCTAAGTCCCATAAATCCTTTCGAAAGATCAATTGTCCCCTAAGAGTTTAATTTTCCACTGCTGGTAGAGACTCGACCACTAAAACAAAGTAAGGAAAAAATGGGTATCTCATAGTATAAGTAAATGCTCTCTAAACGAGACCTTATTGGCAAGTAAAACATAGAAAACTGGGAAAATGAAGGTTGGAATTTAGTAAGACCTCGGTGAGCCCTAGGGAGCCGCCAATCACCTCTTACTTGTGAGAATTATGAAGGGAATATATACAAGATGAATCATTTACCCATTGCCTAACATATAGACTATTCTAGAGCTATTATGTGAGGGAGCTACTGGAGAGCCAAGAGCTAAGATATTGACATATGAGGCCCTGAGCAAGTCACTCTGCCCTCTGTTAAGTCTTCTAATGTAGCTATATATAGCAAGACCATGTTCATTATCTTTGTGCCACGTTGTAAGTTGATTTAAATCTATTTATAGTCATAACGGTGTGCTAATGAAATGTTTTAACAATCATGGCATGGTGTTATAAAATGGATTTAAGCATCATGAGAAAGGTCATGACATCATGCCAAGTTGAATCTAAGGTGACATTCTTATGAAATGCATTTTTAACCCCATATGTCATGAATATATATGGTGAATTTGATTGTTTTTACATTCTCACACTTAATAAAAAAGTGAATTAAAAAATATACCATGTAGACATTTTTATTAAAAATTTTACTTTGCTTGTATGCCATATGTTGAATATTTTCAAGAGAGAAAAATGTTCTTTATTTATTTTTTAACTCACCAAAACAAAGCCCCTTAAAATGATGTTCCACCAGATTATAAGTTGATTTATTTCTACTTTTTCTAACTTGATATTTTATATTCATTATCAAGATACCCAATTTCACAAAGTTATAATGTTATTATATAATAACATTAAAAAGATAGTATGCTCTAATAAATTTGTTATGATATTTAGTAAAAGCAAAACACATTATGTTAAGATAACATAATTTTATGATAATTGGTGATCTAAATAAGTTGGATCACACTTAATGAAGAATTTAGTGCATGTGCAAGTGATATCTCCACAACATTAGCAATTTCTTCATTGTGTAATTATGTGCAAGTAATGTCTCCCCATTCGCGATTTATTCATCATGTAATTATGAAATTGTGACTACTTGTATTTAGTCTTTTTGTCATGATAGTGTAGTGGTTTGGAAAACATCTCATATTATAAAACATCATATTAACATACTTCATAATAATCAAGTGGTTACAAGTAAAAATAGCATTTCATCATCATAGTCAATTACGAAAAAGGTTTTTCTCAAGGTGCATATATCAACCTATCTTTATTGTAGTCCGTTTCAAAAAAAAATCAAGACGAGATGTGAAAATCTTGTGAACTCAAAGAAGGATCGAAAGTTTTAATTCTTCCACGTGGATATAGAGCCAAAATATGATAAAACGTTCATGGTATTTGTTGAATGTATTATATATTGTTTTTAGCAAACAAACTCTTCGTCCATTTGCTTGTAAGGAAATATCTTCCTAATCTATCAATCAAGCTCATAAAGTGGATCCATTCTACATTAAGTGTATGTGTAGAAAAAATGTGTTTGAATCGTATAAGTGTTTTCTTATTTGTGTAGTGATAGAGACATTTCAAGGTACACATAACCAACATTTTCTTATGTGTGTAGGGAAAGAGACATTTCAAGATGCACATGAGCAACATTTTGTTTTTGTCTATGGTACATGCAGCTTTTATGTTGGTTGTAGAAATATAGAAAACACAAAAGCATAAATAGCTAAGGCATGTCACCATCAAAAACAACTGATAATATGGTGACATTAATTTGAAGAGAGAGAGAGAGAGAGAGAGAGAGAGAGAGAGAGAGAGAGAGAGAGAGAGAGAGAGAGAGAGCATCTAGAAAACTTGTTTTTTTTAAAGCTTTGTATTAGTTTTACTTTGCAACTTGAATTACAAAACTCATGGGTCATTCAAATCCCATAATAGATTACTTTAGAAAATATGGTTAACTTACGCCTATGACTTTTTGTCTACCTTCACTTTTCATAATTAATAAAATAGGCTAGATAAACAATTGTTAGAGAAATAACCTAATTTCTAAACATTTACACACAATCACATATCGGCATTTTTAAACTTTCAAAATCGTAGTCATCTTAAGAATCTTCTCACATGCCATACAATGCAAAATGTGAACTTAAAACTAATACGGGTTCTTGATATCAGTGGGCATGGAATTCTTGGTAGAGGAGCATGGATTGGAAAGAAGAGAATTCTCAAGTCCCCCCCCCAAAAGTGTGTAAAGGATGCTTCGGAGGGTTTGCATGTGAACGACTGCTTATGTAAGACCATTTAAACCATGTTGGATTTAAACCTTAGTTGAATTAGGTTTTAATAAACCTTATCTCCTCTCAGTAATCGGGTGGTGTGTCACGGCTTCATTGCACAACACAGCCATCTTTTATATCCTCCTCTCTACGTCACGTTATCATCTTCTCTTTTTATCCTTTGATCTCATGTGCACAGTCATCCTCCTCATCTTCTTGTCCATCTACGCAACGATAGAGCTCTCTGCCTTCTGTGCAGCTTGTTGCCATATATATATAGGCAGTGATGTGTGTGAACACACTTAGGACCGCCGGGGCATTTTTTCCCTCTTTAGGAGGTTTTTTCCCCCGGCTTGTATATACGCCCATCACTCTAGGGCTAACTAATCTTTGTACATTGACACAATCTAATACACTTGGTGTTGTGTGCATTCTTGCTTCTTCTTTTCCAAGCTTTGTGTGCTTTCCTGCAACCCTAATTCCAACAATTGGTATCAGAGCAGGCATTGGCTTCCAGGGCTACGCCACCGGCACCCTCTGACTCATGTTCTCCGATTGAGGTGAGCTTTCTTAAGCGCTTGCAGGTCCCTATACTCTGCAATTATGCCCATAGGGCTTAGCGTTCTCAGAATTTGCATTTGAGGTCGTTTCGGGCTCCGTTTTTGCATTTCAAGTTCTGCACAGGTGTTTTCGTCATTTTCTACAAAAATTTCGACAGTGCAGTTTTCTGCAAAACAGGCATATGTATTCTATTGTGGACCGTGCTGCATAGCACAAGTTGTTTTTTGTTCAGTCTTTGCTTCATTACAGGCAGCTTTTGCATCAGTTTCAGTTAGTGGCCATGGCTGATAACAGCAATGATGTATTTCGCATGTTGTCTGTTGAAGACAAACTGGATGGAGACAACAACTACCCACTTTGGGCATACATGATGCACCATGTTTTGGTTGCAAAAGGAGTGTGGAACATTGTGCAGGGTACGGATGTACGTCCAGGTTCTGTGGATGTAGGATCTGTTGAGGATGTTGCAGGTTCTAGCAGCTCTACTGTTGCTGCTGTTTTACCCACTGCTGAACAAGCTCGTTGGTAAAGATGCGCAGGCTCATGCCTTGATTGCACTTTTTTGTCAAACGTAACATCACCCCACATATTCGTTCAGCTAAAACAGCAAAACAGGCTTGGGATATTCTAGCTGGTTTATATGCAGGTCATAACGAGGCAAAAATCGCTTACCTGCGTAAAGAGCTAGAATTGAAGATTATGCAAGAAGATGATGACGAATGTTTTTCTTGCTGAGATTAAAGATCTCAAAGAACAGTTGATTTCTGCAGGTGAGATTATTCCTGATCATTCTCTTGTGCAGACTGTTCTTGATGCTTTACCTGAGACATATCAGACTTTTGCTTCCACGTGGAGACTTCTTAATGAGGACAGACCTGATGCTGTCAAGTATGATACTTTAGTCAACAAGCTCTTGCAAGAAGCGCAGTCCAGGCAAAACATGGCCAGGCAGCGTGCAGTTGATCAAGCATTTATTGCTACCCAGCAGCAGAGAAGAAGTGGTAAGGTAGCCCCTTCCACTGTTTCTTCTCCTATTAGTAGGTCTGCAACTTCTTCTCCTTCCACAGGTAGCAACAATAAGTCTGAGAAGGCTCTTGATAAAGGCAAGAAAAAGACCAGGTGCAACTATTGTAAGGCAAATGATCATGTCATTAAGAATTGCCCTAAGCTAAAGGCTAAAGAGGCAAAGAAGAAAGAGTCAAATGCAGCCACAATAGCGGATGCTTCTACAAATGCAGATTCTGCAAATGTTGTGCAGGATACAGAATGGGCGTTTAGCGTGTATTGCCAGTATGACCCATCTATACATGATGCATGTTTGGCAGTTTCTGTTGACTCTCATGTTTGGTATTTTGACAGTGGTGCTACAAAGCACATTACCTCGCATCGTGATATGTTCACTTCTCTTGAGGCTATCCCTAATGGGAATACTGTCACATGTGCCAATAATGCTTCTTACCCAGTGAAGGGCGTTGGTAAAATTATGCTTACGGCTGCAAATGGCAGCGCTTTCACACTTTCAGATGCTTTATATGTGCCAGGGATAAAGAAGAATCTATTGTTTGTCTCTGCACTTGCTAGACTTGGATTTGTAGTCAAATTTGTGGATGACAGATGTACTGTTCATGATTTGACTTCTGGTGATACGATTATTGCATCTGGCACCTTGTTTCGTGGGCTGTATAGGCTCAATTCTTATGACAAGTGTGTGGAAGATTCAGCAAATGCAGTTTCTGATGAAAAGGCAGTTTCAGATGCAAAACTATGGCATGCTCGTTTTGGTCATCTGAACTTTGCTAGTTTGTTGCGTTTGCAGAAATTTGATATGGTTGCTTCATTGCCCCCTCTTGAGGCACCATTGAAACATGTTTGTGAAGGCTGTATTTTGGGCAAAATGCAGCGTTTTGTGTTTCCAAAGGATGGTTCTGTGTGGGCCACTCGCAAATTGCAGCTTGTACATAGTGATGTATGTGGGCCTATGCAAACTCCGTCATTTGGTAAACACTTGTACTTCGTGACTTTCATTGACGATTACTCAAGGCATGCATGGGTATATCCACTGAAGGCAAAGTCCGAAGTGTTTTTGTGCTTCAAACAGTTTATGCTTATGGTTGAAAATGTATCCAATTGTACTGTGGGCACCCTCCGTTCTGATCGAGGGGGGGAGTACATGTCTAAAGAGTTTGATGCATTTCTGGCTAGTCGTGGGATAAAACACCAATGTACAGTGCCGTATACCCCTCAGCAAAATGGTGTTGCTGAGAGGAAGAACAGGTCACTTATGGAGATGGCACGATGTATGGTCAAGAGCCAAGCTTTGCCACATGCGTTTTGGCTTGAGGCTGTCATGTGTGCTGCATATGTACTCAACAGGTGTCCCACTAAGGCCTTGCAGTCTATTACTCCATACGAAGCTTGGCATGGCAGGAAGCCTTCTATTGGTCACTTGCGTGTCTTTGGTTGCTTGGCCTATGCTTTAGTGCCTTCTATTGGTCACTTGCGTGTCTTTGGTTGCTTGGCCTATGCTTTAGTGCCTATGCAACAACGCAGAAAATTGGATGATAAGGCTGTCAAATGCATTTTTGTTGGTTATAGTGCTGAGAGCAAGGGTTATAGATTGTATCATCCGCAGTCAAAGCGTATCTTGATTAGTCGAGATGTTGTTTTTGTGGAAGATGCTGTGCAACCTTTGTTATCATGTACCAAAGAGACAGGTGTGAGCTCACGGGATGTATTTGATACATTGTTGCCTCTGTTTACAGGTGGGAATTCAAATGTAAGTCCTAATGAGGTAAATATTCAGCCTATGCAGATTTCAAACGACATCATAGATCAGCCTATTTCTGATGCAGATTTACAGGATGTAATTCATGAGGATAGGGCTGAAAATGAGCAGGCTAGAGGTATGCCAAAATGGCTGGTGCAAACCTTGCGTGATAGTAAGATTGATGCACCTATGACTAGTTGTACTCGTTCACGTTTTCAGCATGCCTCTTATACATCAGATTGTTATGCTTTGGCTGTGTCTAGTATGTGTGAAGAGGAAGAACCTCTTTCATTTGATGAGGCACAAAATTCAGAAAATTGGTTGGCTGCAATGCAAAGTGAATATGATGCTATAATGAAGAATGGTACATGGTCTTTGTGTGATTTGCCTATTGGTAAAAAGGCCATTGGATGTAAGTGGGTTTTTAAGTTGAAACGAAAGCCAGATGGCAGTGTTGATCGCTATAAGGCTAGACTTGTTGCAAAGGGTTATGCTCAAGAAAAGGGCATTGATTTTGATGAGACCTTTGCTCCCACTTGTCGTATGACTACCATTCGTAGCATTTGTGCATTGACAGCTCATAATGGTTGGAATGTACATCAGTTGGACATAAAGACTACGTTCTTGAATGGAGATTTGCATGAGGAGGTGTATGTATCGCAGCCTCGTGGTTTTGTGCAAAGAGGGCAGGAAAACAAAGTGTGCAGGTTAAAAAAGGCTTTATATTGTTTAAAGCAAGCTCCACGAGCTTGGTATGAAAAGATACATGCATATTTGACTGCACATGGTTTTCATAATAGTCCAATAGAAAGCACTTTGTATGCTAAACGTGTGGATGGTGTACATCTAATCATTGCTCTCTGTCGATGACATGCTGCTCACAGGACCAAATGAGAGTCATATTGCTGATTTTAAGGCTAATTTGAATGCCTCTTTTGAGATGTCAGATTTGGGGCATTTGCATCATTATTTGGGGATACAATTTAAGCAGTGTGATGGAGGTATTGCTTTGTGTCAGACAAATTATATTGAGACATTGTTGCGGAGATTTGGCCTTGAAGACTGCAAGCCTATTGCTACTCCAATGGAGACAGGTTTGAAGTTGAGTCTTCATGATGCTGGAGATCACTTTGATGTCACACTCTATCAGACAGCTGTTGGTTGCCTCATTTATGTATGCATTACGAGGCCGGACATTCAGTTTGCAGTCTCACAGGTGAGCAGGTTTATGCATAGCCCAGGGTCTCAGCATTGGAAGGCAGTTAAACGCATCTTTCGCTACTTGAGTGGCACCATACATCTTGGGTTGTTTTATCCCAAGGGGGGATCGTTGCCGCCAGATTTACATGCTTTTTCAGACTCAGATTGGGCTAGTTGCTATGACACAAGAGTGTCCACAAGTGGTTTTTGTTTCATGCTCGGTAGCTCATGCATATCTTGGTTGAGCAAGAAGCAACCTACTATGGCCACTTCTAGTTGTGAAGCTGAGTACAGGGCAGCATTCACAGCTACGGTTGAGTGTGTGTGGCTCAGACGGCTTATGGCTGACTTGGGTGTTGAACAGGAGTCTGCCACCTCTATCTTCACTGACAGTCAGAGCGCATTGGCAGTTGCGAGAAACCCAGTTTTTCATGCTCGCACAAAGCACATTGAGGTGCATTATCACTATGTCAGGGAGAGACTCTCAGCAGGAGAGATCAGCTTGGCCTATGTGCCAACACAGGACAACCTCGCCGATCTTTTCACAAAGGCGCTTCCTCGTGAGAAGTTCGAAGCTTTCCGCAAAGCTTTGGGCTTGCTCCCCTTTGTGGACTGATCTACTTCGGGCATGGCACTCCCCTATACATGAGTGCCAGCTCTCGTTCACACCATCACTCCCAGGGGAGATTTGTTGCCATATATATATAGGCAGTGATGTGTGTGAACACACTTAGGACCGCCGGGGCACTTTTTCCCTCTTTAGGAGGTTTTTTCCCTCGGCTTGTATATACGCCCATCACTCTAGGGCTAACTAATCTTTGTACATTGACACAATCTAATACACTTTGTGTTGTGTGCATTCTTGCTTCTTCTTTTCCAAGCTTTGTGTGCTTTCCTGCAACCCTAATTCCAACACAGCTGCTGTATCTTTTGCCTACAACCATGGTTCACCTTCAACATGCTTTGTGTTGTCTTCAATGAACACACCCTTCTCTACTTTCTTGTGTGCTTTGTGTTGTCTTCAATGAACACACCCTTCTCTACTTTCTTGTGTGCTTACTTTTTTTTCCCCAACTTTGTCTCTGCATGACCGCCTGTTTTATAGCTGGTTTTCATGTACTAAGGCAACAAAATCTATGCTTAGGGCTTGGCCCCTCACCATGAAACCTGCAAAACAAGCTCTCTTGCCAAGAAAATAACCCACTCAAAAGAACCAATGGCACACAAAAAATGTCATCTTCCTCATTGTCCTCACTCTCTCCTTCTTCTTCCATAGATTTAAGAACAAGAAACACCAAAAAAAAAGAGAAAACAAGAGTTGTGCCAACCAACACAGAAAGAAAGAAGGAAGAAGATGCACCTAAAAAAGAGTTAACCAACTTTCCAACCACCTCTTCTTGATTCTTTTATGAAATTTTAAAAAGTAAATATTTAAATAACAAAGTTATTATGAATTCAGGAATGCGCAAGGGGAAAAGCAATGTATGGATCAGTAACCAATTATATGGAAAACTGGAGTTCCATTTTTATACCAAGAACTACCTAATAGATTCGGGTATTATAACTTTTTGGGCAATGCCAAACCTGTTTTTTTTAACATTTATGATAATAAAATATATCTTTTAAGTATTCCCGTAATTTTGAAAGCAACCATTATATTGGCACACAATCTGTTAATCCTCTTGTTTGAAAAAGACTGAGCCGCACACCTAACAATGGTCAATAGAGTGAGCTGCTCTTTGAATGGTCGATGGTGTGCACTACACCTAACAATGGTCGACAGAGTGAGCCGCTCCTCCTTATAATCATATGAAATTAGTACTCGTTCCTCATTGATTCGCCTGCTTCAAATCCAAAACTGGATAGGTAATCCTCGAGAGGCCAGCAACACCGACCGTGAGAAAAGGAAGTCTAAGGTAACTGACTTGGATCATAGAACCTAAAGTAATTGGTTCTTGACCTAAGGGAACTAGTTCGATGCGTAATGGTAATAAGCATTTTGTTTTCTTAGAAATGATTATATTCATGATGATTTTGGAAAAGTTGAAGTAAAGTGATTATTATCGGTGTGTCTATTTCAGTATGCATGTAACCTTATAAACCGTGCCAATTAAAGGCATTGGATTAGTCTCCCTTGTACCCGAGCACATCCCCCCCCCAAAAAAAAATCCAAAACAAAAACTGACACACATGACTTCTCTACCTGGGTGGTTGGGCATGGCAGCTAACCCATGGAATTGGATGGGGTTAGGCTCAGGTGCAAGATCTGGTAAATCCTTGAAACCATCTCTAAGTCCCATAAATCCTTTCGAAAGATCAATTGTCCCCTAAGAGTTTAATTTTCCATTGCTGGTAGAGGCTCGACCACTAAAACAAAGTAAGGAAAAAATGGGTATCTCATAGTATAAGTAAATGCTCTCTAAACGAGACCTTATTGGCAAGTAAAACATAAAAAACTGGGAAAACGAAGGTTGGAATTTAGTAAAACCTCGCTGAGCCCTAGGGAGCCGCCAATCGCCTTTGACTTGTGAGAATTATGAAGGGAATATATACAAGATGAATCATTTACCCATTGCCTAACATATAGACTATTCTAGAGCTATTATGTGAGGGAGCTACTGGAGAGCCAAGAGCTAAGATATTGACGTATGAGGCCCTGAGCAAGTCACTCTGCCCTTTGTTAAGTCTTCTAATGTAGCTATATATAGCAAGACCATGTTCATTATCTTTGTTAAGTCTTCTAATGTAGCTATATATAGCAAGACCATGTTCATTATCTTTGTGCCACATTGTAAGTTGATTTAAATCTATTTATAGTCATAACGGCATGCTGATGAAATGTTTTAACAATCATGGCATGGTGTTATAAAATGGATTTAGGCATCATGAGAAAGGTCATGACATCATGCCAAGTTGAATCTAAGGTGACATTCTTATGAAATGCATTTTTAACCCCATATGTCATGAATATATATGGTGAATTTGATTGTTTTTACATTCTCACACTTAATAAAAAAGTGAATTAAAAAATATACCATGTAGACATTTTTATTAAAAATTTTACTTTGCTTGTATGCCATATGTTGAATATTTTCAAGAGAGAAAAATGTTCTTTATTTATTTTTTAACTCACCAAAATAAAGCCCCTTAAAATGATGTTCCACCATATTATAAGTTGATTTATTTCTACTTTTTCTAACTTGATATTTTATATTCATTATCCAGATACCCAATTTCACAAAGTTATAATGTTATTATATAATAACATTAAAAAGATAGTATGCTCTAATAAATTTGTTATGATATTTAGTAAAAGCAAAACACATTATGTTAAGATAACATAATTTTATGATAATTGGTGATCTAAATAAGTTGGATCACACTTAATGAAGAATTTAGTGCATGTGCAAGTGATATCTCCACAACATTAGCAATTTCTTCATTGTGTAATTATGTGCAAGTAATGTCTCCCCATTAGCAATTTATTCATCATGTAATTATGAAATTGTGACTACTTGTATTTAGTCTTTTTGTCATGATAGTGTAGTGGTTTGGAAAACATCTCATATTATAAAACATCATATTAACATACTTCATAATAATCAAGTGATTACAAGTAAAAATAGCATTTGATCATCATAGTCAATTACGAAAAAGGTTTTTCTCAAGGTGCATATATCAACCTATCTTTATTGTAGTCCGTTTCAAAAAAAAAATCAAGACAAGAGATGTGAAAATCTTGTGAACTCAAAGAAGGATCGAAAGTTTTAATTCTTCCACGTGGATATAGAGCCAAAATATGATAAAACGTTCATGGTATTTGTTGAATGTATTATATATTGTTTTTAGAAAACAAACTCTTCGTCCATTTGCTTGTAAGGAAATATCTTCCTAATCTATCAATCAAGCTCATAAAGTGGATCCATTCTACATTAAGTGTATGTGTAGAAAAAATGTGTTTGAATCGTATGTGTTTTCTTATTTGTGTAGTGATAAGAGACATTTCAAGGTACACATAACCAACATTTTCTTATGTGTGTAGGGAAAGAGACATTTCAAGATGCACATGAGCAACATTTTGTTTTTGTCTATGGTACATGCAGCTTTTATGTTGGTTGTAGAAATATAGAAAACACAAAAGCATAAATAGCTAAGGCATGTCACCCCATCAAAAACAACTGATAATATGGTGACATTAATTTGAAGAGAGAGAGAGAGAGAGAGAGAGAGAGAGAGAGAGAGAGAGAGCATCTAGAAAACTTGTTTTTTTAAAAGCTTTGTATTAGTTTTACTTTGCAATTTGAATTACAAAACTCATGGATCATTCAAAACCCATAATAGATTACTTTAGAAAATATGGTTAACTTACGCCTATGACTTTTTGTCTACCTTCACTTTTCATAATTAATAAAATAGGCTAGATAAACAATTGTTAGAGAAATAACCTAATTTCTAAACATTTACACACAATCACATATCGGCATTTTTAAACTTTCAAAATTGTAGTCATCTTAAGAATCATCTCACATGCCATACAATGCAAAATGTTAACTTAAAACTAATACGGGTTCTTGATATCAGTGGGCATGGAATTCTTGGTAGAGGAGCATGGATTGGAAAGAAGAGAATTCTCAAGTCCCCCCCCCCCCCCCCCAAAAGTGTGTAAAGGATGCTTCGGAGGGTTTGCATGTGAACGACTGCTTATGTAAGACCATTTAAACCATGTTGGATTTAAACCTTAGTTGAATTAGGTTTTAATAAACCTTATCTCCTCTCAGTAATCGGGTGGTGTGTCACGGCTTCATTGCACAACACAGCCATCTTTTATATCCTCCTCTCTACGTCACGTTATCATCTTCTCTTTTTATCCTTTGATCTCATGTGCACAGTCATCCTCCTCATCTTCTTGTCCATTTGCGCAACGATAGAGCTCTCTGCCTTCTATGCAGCTGTTGTATCTTTTGCCTACAACCATGGTTCACCTTCAACATGCTTTGTGTTGTCTTCAATGAACACACCCTTCTCTTCTTTCTTGTGTGCTTACTTTTTTTTCCCCAACTCTTTCTCTGCACGACCGCCTGTTTTATAACTGGTTTTCATGTACTAAGGCAACAAAATCTATGCTTAGGGCTTGGCCCCTCACCATGAAACCTGCAAAACAAGCTCTCTTGCCAAGAAAATAACCCACTCAAAAGAACCAATGGCACACAAAAAATGTCATCTTCCTCATTGTCCTCACTCAATCCTTCTTCTTCCATAGATTTAAGAACAAGAAACACCAAAAAAAGAGAAAACAAGAGTTGTGCCAACCAACACAGAAAGAAAGAAGGAAGAAGATGCACCTAAAAAAGAGTTAACCAACTTTCCAACCACCTCTTCTTGATTCTTTTATGAAATTTTAAAAAGTAAATATTTAAATAACAAAGTTATTATGAATTCAGGAATGCGCAAGGGGAAAGGCAATGTATGGATCAGTAACCAATTATATGGAAAACTGGAGTTCCATTTTTATACCAAGAACTGCCTAATAGATTCGGGTATTATAAATTTTTGGGCAATGCCAAACCTGTTTTTTTTTAACATTTATGATAATAAAATATATCTTTTAAGTATTCCCGTAATTTTGAAAGCAACCATTATATTGGCACACAATCTGTTAATCCTCTTGTTTGAAAAAGACTGAGCCGCACCTAACAATGGTCAATACAGTGAGCTGCTCTTTGAATGGTCAATAGTGTGCACTACACCTAACAATGGTCGACAGAGTGAGCCGCTCCTCCTTATAATCATATGAAATTAGTACTCGTTCCTCATTGATTCGCCTGCTTCAAATCCAAAACTGGATAGGTAATCCTCGAGAGGCCAGCAACACCGACCGTGAGAAAAGGAAGTCTAAGGTAACTGACTTGGATCATAGAACCTAAAGTAATTGGTTCTTGACCTAAGGGAACTAGTTCGATGATAATGGTAATAAGCATTTTGTTTTCTTAGAAATGATT
Organism: Cibotium barometz; assembly: GCF_041138505.1. NCBI lineage: Eukaryota > Viridiplantae > Streptophyta > Polypodiopsida > Cyatheales > Cibotiaceae > Cibotium > Cibotium barometz. The sequence continues at coordinate 39,707,721 of NC_141060.1, forward strand.
ATATTCATGATGATGATTTTGGAAAAGTTGAAGTACAGTGATTATTATCGGTGTGTCTATTTCAGTATGCATGTAACCTTATAAACCGTGCCAATTAAAGACATTGGATTAGTCTCCCTTGTACCCGGGCACATCCCCCCCCAAAAAAAAAATCCAAAACAAAAACTGACACACATGACTTCTCTACCTGGGTGGTTGGGCATGGCAGCTAACCCATGGAATTGGATGGGGTTAGGCTCAGGTGCAAGATATGGTAAATCCTTGAAACCATCTCTAAGTCCCATAAATCCTTTCGAAAGATCAATTGTCCCCTAAGAGTTTAATTTTCCACTGCTGGTAGAGACTTGACCACTAAAACAAAGTAAGGAAAAAATGGGTATCTCATAGTATAAGTAAATGCTCTCTAAACGAGACCTTATTGGCAAGTAAAACATAGAAAACTGGGAAAACGAAGGTTGGAATTTAGTAAGACCTCGGTGAGCCCTAGGGAGTCGCCAATCGCCTCTGACTTGTGAGAATTATGAAGGGAATATATACAAGATGAATCATTTACCCATTGCCATATAGACTATTCTAGAGCCATTATGTGAGGGAGCTACTGGAGAGCCAAGAGTTAAGATATTGACGTATGAGGCCCTGAGCAAGTCACTCTGCCCTCTGTTAAGTCTTCTAATGTAGCTATATATAGAGGGTAGGGGTTTAACAATGTGCATACATGCATGCGCGCGTGTGTGTGTGTGGGGGGTAGGATGTGTGTGTGTGTGTGTGTGTGTGTGTGTGTTTGTGTGTGTGTGTGTGTGTGTGTGTGAGAGAGAGAGAGAGAGAGAGAGAGAGAGAGAGAGAGAGAGAGAGAGAGAGAGAGAGAGAGAGAGAGAGAGAGAGAGAGGATGTGTGTGTGTGTGTGTGTGTGTGTACGCATTCTAACTAAAAAATGTACGAAATGGAAAATGTGAATGTGTGTGTGTGTGTGTGTGTGTGTGTGTGTGAGAGAGAGAGAGAGAGAGAGAGAGAGAGAGAGAGAGAGAGAGAGAGAGAGAGAGAGAGAGAGGATGTGTGTGTGTGTGTGTGTGTGTGTGTGTGTGTGTGTGTGTGTACGCATTCTAACTAAAAAATGTACAAAATGGAAAATGTGAATGTGTGTGTGTGTGTGTGTGTGTGTGTGCATTCTAATTTAAAAATGTACAAAATGGAAAATGTGTTGTGTGTGTACTACATTTTTTAGTTAGAATGTGTGTGTGTGTGTACTACATTTTTTAGTTAGAATGTGTGTGTACGCATTCTAACTAAAAAATGTAGTACACACACACACACACACACACACATCCTCTATGTGTGGGGGTAAAAATTTATAGATGAAAATATAAGTGTGCAAGTCAATTAAATTTACAATTATCTAGACACTACACATGCATTAAATGGAAAGGTTGTAAATATACTAATAAAAAAGACATCTGGTTTGGACTAAGGTGATATTCTTCTTTTTTTTTTGTGACAACCCTAGGTTGAAAACATTAGGAATAGATACAAATGGGTCTCATACAACCGATAACAATTACATGTCATGAAATATTACAATTTTGACTAAGAGTGACTCATTTGCAACTTCTTGAAAGATAAAAATAAAGTTTTAAGCTCTTGAATGTTGATCAATTTCGTAACAATCTAGGTGGTTTACTATTTAAGAAACTTAGTACAAGGATTTGTTCTCTATTGATCAATGATTGAAAAGCCCTTGTTAAATCAACACTAAGAGACTACCCCATCTTGGGCCATCTCGGGCCCAAAGGGGAAAGGAAGAGAGGGAGGGGGTGGGGAGGGGGAGGGGGAGGGGGAGTATATACATATGTAACATAGCACCTTAGTGCACCAAGGTGGGTTTTTTTAATTAAAAAACTTACATGTCGTACATGTGTATAAGGGGAGATTGAACAAATAGTAGTATGATATAATTAATCGTATGTGTAATAACAGAAGAGGGGTTCAAATTCAAAATTCAAAAACATAAGAGGGATAACAATTGTGTTAAAAATGTAAAAATTAAGAAATAGGGTTTTTTTTAACACATGTTTTACATGGACATGTTATATGGGTTTTTATAGAGTGACCCCCTAAGCTACCCATATATATATAGTAAGATTAGCATTTTTTGGAGTCAAATTTAAGGAGTGATTTGATTGAATCATTCTTCTACATTGCCTTATATAAAATAGAGTGACCCCCTACTCATATGTATAGCAAGCTAAGCATTTTTTGGAAACAATTTTAAGGAGTGATTTGATTGAATTATTCTTCTACATTGCTTTATACAAAATACCAAAAACACACCCTGAGTTTGGGGCGCCTTAGAGTTTTGGAGTTTGGGGCACCTTTAAGGAAGAATCATGTTGAATGATAGAAAAAATGACATTATATTGCATTTTAAGTGTCTAAAATTAAGGATAATAGGCCAATGTAATTTTTAGCCCTTGAAATTTCATACATTTGATCATAAGACTAGCATATACACTCACTTTATGAAAATCAATCAGACGTTCTTATTTTGATTCTTCAAAAAAATAAAGTTTTTTAATCAAGTAGTGATGATGCTTTGTTCCATTAGACATGTCACATCCATTGTCATAGTAATAGAAAATACATCCCCTTTTCAAACTTTTTTAAATGATACAATCACTACTATAAGAGATCTACCCATTATCGACATTTTCTATCGATGTTTTTAAAGAGATAGTTTCTTTCAAGCATGTGATCTTATAGGCCTTGGTATATACATTGGTAGTTTCACCATTATAATTTGTCACTATGTGCATCAATATTATAAGTGTCAAAATGTGTGTCGGTATGTGTGTCACAGTACATTAATGCTTATACTGCTGCATATATCGACTCTTGGATAAAGTTTATACTGACACTAATATCAATGGCGGAGAAACATAAACCTGAGAAGAGTTCTCCTCTTTTTCCCCTTTTCAACATTTAGTTTTTGAAAAGCACATCTTCTCCCTATTCTCTCGTGCCTTCCCATCATCCTCTCCGTTGCAAGCAGGTAAGGGTTTCCTATGTGTAAGAGTTTCCTATGTGTTAAGATTAGGGTTTTTTTGAGATTTGCAAATTTTATTTTATTTTATTAGTTTTGGGTTTTTTTATTTTACAGGATCCTCTTTTCTCATGCAGGCCCTCTCAACCCTAAATTCTCATTCTTTCCTTCATCCTCTCCCTTGTAAGCTAATAAGGGTTTTCTATGCATTAGGGTTGGGGTTTTTTTAGTTTTGCACGTTTTTTTTTAAATTTTGAGTTTAGGGTTTTTTTTTTAAAGTTTTGTAGGTTTTTCCACTTAGGTCTAACACCACACTATGAGCAAGCCACCAAGTTGTCCACACAGGTAAGAGACCATCTTTTGCATCGTCTTTTTTTATCATGGCTATGGTTTTGTTTTACCCCCAAATACCCTCGAGTACTTGGGAGTTTGTTATTTTAGGATTGGTGGCATGCATACTCTAATGCTAGGTTCTTTGGTTCCAGCAAGCTAATGTTTTCTTGTTTATTTTAGTGCTTTGTTTTTGGATTGTCTTTGTTGAAAGTTAGAAGCAACCAAGATCTCCATAAGCAAGCAAACTCTCCATGGTATAAATCCTTTAAACACACCATATTTTATAATGACACACCCCTCGGTGCCATGGGAGCATTTTTTTTATGCACTATTGGTTACTCTATGCATAGTCTTATACAACGACTCTATTGTGTAGTCTATGCATAAGACTCCATGTATAAGACTCTATGCATAGAGTCTTATGCACAGTATTATGCATAAAGCCTATTAAATAGAGTCTTATGTAATAGATTCTATTGCATAGAGTCTTATGCATAGTATTATGCATAAAAGTCTTATGTAGTAGAGTCTATGCATAGACTACTATGCATAGTCTTATGCATAAGAGTCTATACAGAATACTATCACATAGTCTTATGCATAAGAGTCTATGCAGCATAGAGTTATGCATAAGACTCTATGCATAGTCTTATGCATAAGAGTCTATGTATAGAGTTATGCATAAGACTATGCATAGTCTTATGCATAAGACTATGCATAGTCTTATTCATGAGACTCTTTTGCATTGTCTTATGTATAGTCTTATGCATAAGACTCTATTACATCGTCTTATGCATAAGACTCTTTGCATAACCATTCTATATATGACTCTATGTTTGACAGGAGACTCGAGCTTTGGCAACTCTGACACCATCTCTTTTTAAGGTATAACAAATTGCCAAAATTCAAATGACCAAAGCGGGCATGCCATAACTTCGCGTCACTCATAGAATGTGTGGTAGTAAATAAATAAGCATTATATGACAATCTCTCATACCTATCCATCCCATGGCTTTAGAGTATCGGATATACCACAATAATGTCACTTTGGTCATGAACAATACACATGTCATCAACAAATCTAACCACTAAGCTTTCCCCAGCAATGGTAGAGAATGACAACATGTTATTTTTAATGCTTGGCACAAACAAGACTTCTTAGAGAGTGTTTGTCCCACCATTTGCAGCAGTAGTGAGAACAACTTACCAACTCCTTTCACTAGATATGAGGAGTTGTTTTCATATTTGACTATGCCTCCTTAAGAAGCAAGCTCAAGGGAGGAAAATAAATCACGCTGAGAAGTAAGGTGCTTGGTAGTAGTACCACTATCAAAGTACCAAACATGTTGATTTGTCACACTGACATGCATACATAATGGTCAAAAGGATCATAACTATAGTGCACAATGAATGGACATAAGGATTATAACTATAGTGCACAATGAATGACCAATCATCATGGGCATAGTTTAATGAACTGCTTCTTTTCACCACTTGGTGTGTTAAAGCATCATCCACAACCATGTGTGACTCTTTCTTTTTCTCCTTCTCTAGCCTTTTTTTGCATTCATTAATATAATGGCTTAGCTTCTGATAGTAGTTACATTTGCCTTTCTTCTTAGGCTTATCATCCCCCTTCTTGGCATCCTTTCTAGAAGACTTGGCTAATTCTGTCTTTGGCTTATAGTTCAGTTTTGCCAAGATTATTCTTTTTGTTGCAAGAGCACTGCAACTAACTCATCAAACATAAGGACATTGGGTTACCCTTTATCATGAGAGCCAAAGTTTGGATGAAAATCCCTAGTATGAATCCGGTAAAGCTATGATAATAGCAGACATCGATGAATTGTCTGGATAGGCCTCATCAATATATGCAAGCTGCTCCCTATGATCTTTAATCCTTGTGGGGAACTCATCCATTAAATCTCCCTCATTCATATGCTCGGACTCTAACTGCTTACGCAAGTAGGGCACTCGTGCCGCATTACATACTTAGTAAAGTGTAGCAAGCACATTCCAAGCCTAATTAACTCTAACTGCTTATGTAAATAGGCCACTCGTTCCTCATTATGCACCTAGTAAAGCGTAGCAAGTGCATTCCAAGCCTACTTGGCATATTTATGTGAGAAAATATGTAGAATAATGCTCCTCTTCATAGACAGTGCCACGAATGCATGTGTTTGTGCATTTGCACCACCATCTCCCACCTGGCTTGTTCGGTTGTGATGTGCGAAGGAAAATGCTGCTGCCCAGTTACATCTAAACTAGTGTCACCATCCAAAGCACATGTACTATCCTATGATAGCAAGGTAGGGCGTGCCTCAATGCCAATAATGACATTCCAAAGCCCTTTGAAAACCAATAAATGACACATCATATATGACCACAATGGGTATTTGGTCCCATCAAGCTTATCCTTAGTGGAAAGCATTCTAAATACATCACTCCTTGCTATGTCAGCATATAACTAATCTCATTGTCTGCCATTTCAGCATGTAAATAACTAATCTCTGACACAAAATGTAAATAACTAATCTCTGGCATAAAATTCAAATATCCCAAAACTACCTCCTATAGATATTATCTATGCCACAACCGAGATGGCTGCTACTACCAATAGATCACTGATGATAAAGAAAACCTGTAAAGTGTATGAAAAATGATAAAGTGTAGAGTGTGGAAATGATACTTAGCAGGAATATAGAAATCGATGATAATGTTGACACTATGATATTGAAGTTGTTGATACGAGCTCAAAGATGGGGGATGTCGAAGATGACGATGGCCTTATCTACACACCAAATGTTGTTGGAATGCAGAAAACCCAAAATCAAACAAAGATAGTTCAAACTGACACTCCCCAGCATGTCTACGGAAAGCTTACAGCATGTGCATGAGCTCCAAAATTCCCCAAAACGCGTAAAAATCATGTTAACATAAGAGGATAGCTTAATCTGAGATAATCAAAATAGCAAATCAAGGAGAAGATGACAAGGGGGTGAGAACTAAGAGAAGCTACTCTAATACATTTTTTGGAGTGGAGATCAAGGTGCTAGCAACATACATGTAGATGCAGTAAGCAAGGAGAGATAGATATAAGCACAACACTCTAAGTAGATTGATGAGAATAAGTGAAGTGACATGATAATGTCACTTAAAAACACTCGTAAGAGTGTGTACATATGCTCGGGGAGAAAATCCTCCTAAAGAGGGGAAAAGTGGCCTAGCCCATTATTAGCCTATGTCCACACATCACTACCATATAAATGGCTACAGTTGTTGGCCACCATACCCCTTCTTAGAACAATTTCCTTCCTGTGATTTCTCCTGAAAAGTATCCTCCACTAACTCCTTGGTGTTCTTCTGTCGACACAGCTTGTTGCCTATGCTTACACATCTTTTGAATATTTGATAAATGGCCATGTTGTATAGTTCCCCAGCCACCATCACTATGAATGACTTACTTTTGAGGATCAATTTCTTTCTATGGTCCCTTGACATGTAATCCAAAAACAATAATTCAGTTAGGAAATTTTCTTCATACCAATTCTCTTTTCACATCCACCACAAATACTTGGGCATCTAGAAAGTCATCTTCAACTCCTACTCAAGCTTCTTGGGACTCCATTTTGAATAGGAAATATGCTACTACATGATGAATGGGTGTGCTTGATGGGTTTTAATGTTCACACCACTCACATTTCATGATGGTTTTGTACTCTTATAACATACTCCTCAGTCTCGAGGAAACTTATCCTTCCACTCCTTACGAAACTTTGTTTTTGGACCTTCTTTTTACTTCCTTCACAAGTTGCTAGATTAACCAAATCAATAAACGTCCAACTCTAGATCTTCATTAATTTCCTCGTTCAAATCAAAGGCTTCTTCATTGGTTATAATTTCAAGATCCCCATTTGCTTTAGCATTTTTTTGAGATCCACATTTTCATTGAGTTCCTCATTCAAATTCACTAGTTTTAGTTTTGAGATTCGCATTTTCTTGAACATTTTTTAAGGGCACATTATGTCTAAACATTGCACTAATTGTGTTTTGCCTCTTCTTGTTAGGAGCCATGTATAATATTTAACCACCATATAATCCAAAAATACATTTTTGTAAGTGGAATATCTAATAGATATTCCAGTGATATTCCACTTACAATGCACTAGTGGACATCATTTATAACACATAGTATTCCTCATCTTTGGTAGATTCTTTTAATGGATATTCCACTTACAATGCACTAGTGGACATCATTTATAACACATAGTATTCCTCATCTTCGGTAGATTTTTTTAATGGAAAATAGACTCAATCATTTATTATGTGTAAACGTTAAATGTTTAATTTTAATAAAATCATGTTTTTCTATCACCATTCACATTGACTTAATACAAAGATACTCCACTTACAATAAACTAGTGGACATCATTTATAACACATAGTATTCCTCATCTTTGGTAGATTCTTATTTAATACAAAGATGAGAAAACATTATCAAAAGTTAAAATCAATAGAAAATGATAACCTCAAGAGTGAACCATGAATTAAAAGTTGAAAGTAGAATTGTAGAAGCCTTTGAACTATGAAGTCCTTCGAGATGCCTTCATTGTGGTGATAGAGGGACAAGGACCAATGTCAACAATCACATCATACCACTACATATATGGTAACAACATCGGAGGACTCAACATAACCAAGTTTTAATTGAACATTAAAAAACTTACCATTTACTAAGGTTTTAATAAAAATCTAAACAACTAATATTTAAACAAAAACCCATGTGGAAACTTTTTTTTAACGAGAGAAAGTTCACTTTATATTATATAGAGAATTTGTGTTACAAAAAAAGGGAAAGATTGCATGTCAAAAGCACAAGCCAACTTTAGAGGAGCTTGCTTATTCTTAGTGACGTCCAATAACTCAGAGCTACAGGGGTTCATGAAAATTCTAAGCTTTGCAAGAAAGTAGTCTAGCTTCCACTCCGTGCGATAAGTGCTATGGAACCAATGATTGAGAACTGATGAAATGTTATCTAATTGCGAATGAGCCAAAGCTGGTTCATGATGTGAAGGGCCATATGCTCACAAGGGACGGGTTCATGTTCTTAACCTCCCCTAGTAAAGCTTGCTTCCATGTGAATTGATGTTGAGTGCATGCCATCCTAAGCCCCCGTTTAAATTCGTTCGACAAAGTCTAGGCATGACGACAAGCCCAAAGAAGATGAAAAGCAGATTTCTTCTGTCTTACCGAGCAATCATAGGTGTCAAACACTAGGGGTCCATTTTGCCAGTATGTCGCTTGTGGTGGCAAGCTTCTGGTGTAGTACCCTCTAGAGGAAAATGGTTGATCTTGAAGCATGGGGTAGCTTTCCATACCTCAGTTGTGCAATGTGTAGTACCCTCTAGAGGAAAATGGTTGATCTTGAAGCATGGGGTAGCTTTCCATACCTCAGTTGTGCAATGTGTAGTACCCTCTAGAGGAAAATGGTTGATCTTGAAGCATGGGGTAGCGTTGTGAGAGAGTCGTCTAACCCAATTAGTTTGTTGCACTTGTAGGTCTACTTCCTTCATCCTAGTCAGAGGTTTTAGGCCTAGTTCACCAGCCAGTTGGCCAAGTTAAGGATGTTGCTATGGGCCACCCATGTGGTAGTGCCTCGATAGTCGCTTGAAGAACAGCCAGTGCTATAGGGTTCAAATTAAACTGTAGGGTGATGTCCTCCTCGTCACGCCACTAAGCAGCACAAATCATGCCATGTGCAGACTCCTCTTTTGTGGAGCTTGCAAGCCTATCGCAGTTGAAGCATCGCTTGAGGCTTGCCATCTTTTGTGTTACAGAGGGATGCTATGTGAAGACCATATACAACGTGCATCTACTTGTTTGAGAGTCACCAGTCTCCTAGCAAATGAGAGCTAAGTGTTATCCCAATAGGCCATCTTCCCTTAGGGTTTGGGGTAAAACCAATCGAATCTTTGTTTATTGCTTACATATGTGCCAAAGGGGCATCCTAAGAGCTTGAGGGGTGTTCCATGAGGGATCCACGTAAAGCCATACTTACGATCCTAGTGTTCACGGTCTCCTCAATTCAATAACAAACTACGATTCTACTTGATTTGCTATGTGAGAAGCTACGACTCACTATTTGATTACAAAGAATAATTACTTTCCGAGATGGGTTGTTGCAAGAAGCACACTGTTGAGGCTCTTGCTTATGTAGAAATTAAAATATATGATTATGATTATTATCATTATTATTATTACTATTTGCCTCATCTAAAACCTAGATTCAAAGGTGAAAGACTTGTAGCATCCTAAGATCTTCTTCTAGGAAGATGCAAAGAACAAAGTTATAGCACGATGCAACAGAACAACATTAAAGCTAACTACGTACACACACGCATACACTACCACCACTTATCTATCATCCATCCTCTAACTCACCCGCATTTTTCCTTCAACTTTTATCTATTTTCCCTTCAAAATTGATGGGTTTGGTGAAATACCATTGGTTTGGTAAAATACAACACGTTTTTACACCCTTGGGCTTCAAAATTGATGGGTTTGGTAAAATTCAAGTTTTTAAGAATTTTAGCGTAAAATTTTTATTGACATTTTACAATTTCGCAAGTATTTTACTGCTAAAATGCTAAAAAAAACGCTCGTCAAAAAACAACTACGACTATTATCCATCCATTTATCTTGTTGGAGATACAATCACTATGTGAATTAGATTAGATGCATAGACTTAGAATAACATACAATGATATCTAAGAACCTCCAATTATCTTGTTGGAGATACAATCAATATGTGAATTAGATTAGATGCATAGACTTAGAATAACATACAATGCTATCTAAAAACCTAGATCAAATAGGAGGTATGGGGAGGGGGAGGCACGTCATCAAAAAAATGCAGCTTATCATTAAGATGTTGGACGATCCCACATGTAAATTCAAAGGATGAAAGAACTTTGTCACGATGCAAAAGAACAATTTTATATAATGATGGTGATGATGATGATGATGATGGTATTTTACGAGATTGGAATATGGGCATATGAAAAAGAATTTGATGCAACTTGCAAGTAATGTGCGATGAGGTTATGGAAGTGCGCTTTGTGATGAGACGATATTTAAAACGTCAAATCATGCTCGGAGTGACAAGAACATGGTTGCACCTCAAAGCCCAACATACGCAAATAATAAAAATATATTCCAGTGCCAGGGACCTTTTTACTAAAAAGTTAACATGATTAAAAAAGAGAAAGGAGCAAATATTTTCTTTTTTTCTCTCTCCTGCCCCCCCCTCTCTCTCTCTCCTGCGGCCACCTGATGCCCGGGGCTCGGCTCACACTGCCGTCACCCGATGCCACGTGCTCCGCTCACACTGCCATCACCCCATGCCACGTGCTCGGCTCACAATCAGACACGTAGCTTTGTCGCCTACATGCTTTTCCATACAGAGCATGCTTCCACGGAGAAGGTAACCCTTTCAAAACCTCGTTAATTAAACACAGGATTTGACCTGCTCATCTCAAATTAAGCTTAGAAAAGAAATGTACATTGCATACACAGCAAGACAACACGACAGTCGTGGAAACATGTACATGTTGGTAAACATAGCATAGCCATCATCACTCTGAGAAAAGAGCTCGTTTGATGTCATCGCTACCGCCACACTGGTTGCTTTACCACAGCTCCTTGCATGCCCCAGCATCCCTCTTGCTCTCTCTGTTGCAAAACAGCAGCCATTTCAACAGCTTGATGCCTTGCTCTCCTCTGCTCATTCAGACCAGCTGATGCGGCAGACATCTGCCTTCTTTCATCCTTGGTATTAGCATCAGCTACTTCTGGACCAGCATTTAAGTCCAGATTTGGCCGGCCCCAAAAGCTACCACTACCCTGCTGAATAGCATCTGCCGAAACGCCCATCATGTATGGGGGCTTGATTTGCGAAGTCATCAGAGCTTCAGTGCTTGGCAATGGAGGAGAAACAGCTGTTGATGATGGTGCTTGAAGCGTATCTATGAAGGGTGCAGAGAAACCCTGCATTGAGGCTGGAGAGAAGCCAAAAGGAAACCCTCCATAAGAACATGCTGCTGTTGATGGTAGGGGGGGGTATGCCATCCCAGAGGATGGAAAACCATTCTGGCTTTGCATGTAGAAGTTGTACTGATGAAAAAGACTGTCGTGAGGCCCTGCATTTACCCAAGGATTAGCACCACTCAGGGGATAAGCTACATCAGGGTTTGATGAAGCAAAAGCTGGCACAGTTATGGGTGTGAAAGAGCTGATAGGGTGAGCAAGCATTCTATTTCCCACAGCTGTGATTGTGTTGCTTCCGGAAGACGAGGGATTCCGCATTCCAATGTGCTTGTTGCCTAACCCACCTGGTAATGCTGCCTCATCATTGTCTTGTGATGTAGGTCCATTATTCAAGTCAAAATCAAGTCTACTGCTACTTTGCACCAATTTGTTCTCTACAGCTGGGAGAGGCTCCCCTTCATCAGCCCGGTTCAAATCCCAAACTGGCCTTCTACGAGGCTCACAAGCACTTTCTAATATCCCTGAACTTACAGATGCTGGGACTGAAGCCTGCTTCCCTGCCACTGTTGTGTCCAGCAAGCCTGGTTTCAAAGCCATATCTGCATTTCCCATCTTGTAATCGTCTTTGAAAATTGAACCCGCTGCAACATTCAAGTCAAAATCTAGCACTGGCTTGGCATGTGGATGATGCTCTGGCCCATTCATGCTAGTTTTCTCAAGGCTCCGGCGGGGCTGGGTAGGTCGGAAGGCACTTGTGGCTGCAGAGCCCTTCCAACCAAGCTCTCCAGTTGGTCGGCAGGAGATTGCTGGCGGGGTAAAGGGTCCTTTAGTGGCTGCGACGATGGCAATTGGAGCCATCGGCCCAGCAACACTGGAAGCCAACGTGGGTTTAGAACTAGGGCTTGGCGAGGACACTGTGCAATCTTGCACAGGCCCCTCTTCACAAGTAAATCTTTCATTCAAGTCAAAAACCGGCCTTTCAGTCTCCACTCTTCTTTTGGTAGCAGTAACTTCAGATCCAAGGGCTCTTGGTGTTTGTTCATTGATCATGGCTCCCGCATCTGCACTGCAGGGTACTTGTTTCACATCATGGTACAGGGAAGAGACAGCTGCATGAACCACTGGAGGAAGCTCGCTTGAGAAAGTCTTCTTACCGTCCTCCAATGCCAATGCATTTGTGGGCTTATTTGCAACCACAGCACCACCGCTTTGAGTTGAGGTTCTGTCAGAATATTCTCTTTCTGATGAGTCCCCATGACAATCCACCACTTCTTGTTCAACCTCCACTGCAACTTGTCTGGCTACTTCCAAAGGATCATCTCCAAAAAATCTTGGTGGTGATGTTGACTCCTTCGAGGCTCTCTCCAGAGCCGAATTTCCCTGTTTGTGCTCAACTGTAGTGACGGCTGCATCCTTGCTTTCTGCTCTCTCCACCAACCCAATAACACTGCTTTCGCCAACTGCTTCAGCTACCAATGCAAGTTGCGAAAAGAGCCTCTTCTCTTCTTCACCTGAGGCCTGCAACTCACCATGTTCATCATAAGAGCCATTTGTTGAAGAACTTCTCTTTCTGCTCGCATCTCTAGTCACAGAAGTTGAAGGAAGACTCGTCTCCGAAGTAGTATCTGCAGGACTAGGTGCATCTACGCAAACAACCCGAGCTTTTCTACTCTCACCCATAAGAATATCGAGCTGTGTGCTAGTCTCAGAAGGAGATGACACAGTGCTGGAGTTGCGATCAAACTGCTCCCTGTCTGTAGGAATTCCACTGACTACTGCTCTCAAGGAAGGTTGCAGATTCTCAGAAGCATTCCCCTGATTTTTCGTGATGATTTTTGTTGAATCATTGTTTTCCAGAGTGATGATGGCTGCTCTATATACAGAAGAGGTCTTATCAGACAGAGATTCAACGGCTTTCACATCATTCATGGAGCTCTCACTAGCTGCAATGTTGGCCAACAAATTGATGCCGACGTTGGCAAGTTCAGGGCACATCTGTGGCTGGCCATGATCCTTGCTACATCTTATTCTCTCTTTGGTATTTGCTACACATGAAGATGCTGCATTCATCATTCTACTTGGAGCCTCGTAATTTAGAAGATTAACCGAGCTTCTCTGAGATGAGTTACAGCTCGGTAGGGTGCAGGCCTCAACCACAGAGGATCCACTTACAGCATTCAGAGGGTTTCTTCCACAAGAAATAGCTCCACCTTCAGCATGATCCTTTGTGCCCACAACTGATCCAGACAGAGTAGTAGTAGAAGAAGCACTTGTGTTGCTTTTGTGCGTATTTTTCCCATAGCTAACTGCTCCAGCACTCTTACTAGCTCTTAGATGGTAGCGAGATCCCGGTACGCATGCATCATTATGAGAGAAGTCTACAGCAGATTTGACCTTCCCTTCTTCATTGCTTGGAGTGTAAGCATGTGTTGCACTAGGCCACTGCTGACCGGGGTCTGTTGTCTTGCTAAAGAGAGCATCACAAGACTTAGCAGGAATATTAGCAGTGGAGGGAGCTCTACTTTGAATGTCTACAGAGCAAATTGAGGCAGAGGAGGATGGGAAGGCAAAAGAGGAAGCTTTGCTATGGCTGTCAGGAGATGAACAGAGTGAAGCAACAGAGGCAAACTTCCCTCTACCCGTACACGAGGGTTCACCTTGTGCTGCAAGCTCCAAAGTACTCCCCTTGTATGCTTTCATAGCCACCTCTGCATCTTGCTGTTGCAAGCAGAGGCTCTGATCCATTGAAGGGTGACGAGCACTCTTTTCACCAGACTGCTTCATCTCTGCATCCACTCGTTTCTTCCACATATCAACCAACTTCCTGGCTCTTCTCTGAATGTCCGGATGCCTGTGACTGCGCAAATTGTTCACTGATTTACCCACAGGACAGCTCTTCAAAGCCACCAGATCCACAGGTAGCTTCTCGAGGGCCCCAAGAAGAGCAAGAAGAAGATCTTCACAAGCTTTCTCACCATCTCCAGAGCTGTCATTGTCTGTGGGTGGCTTACCCCTTTGCACCTCTTGAAGCCATCGATCTAACAAAGGCAATCCCCCCAGCTTGACAAATTTGATAAGGCAATCAAGCTCTACTGTGGAAGCAACAACTTTGGCAAGCATTGTTCTGCTCACTGTCAGATCCACGGGCTTTTGCATACAATCATTCCAATCATATTGCATTATGTACACAAGCCTATCAACAGAAGCTGCACTGCATAAGCCCCCATCTTTCCCAACCAGGCTGGAAGCATCTGGTTTCCACGAATCATCTTTTTCAAAAGTGCTTCTGCAGCTCTTATCTAACCGTTGTTGCTTGACCGGATCAGAGCCTTGTTCACTTCTTTCTCTTTTCTTCGACCTGCCTGAGGGTATGCGAGCATTCTGTGAAGGATCCCCACCAGATCTAAGCGGTTGAGATAAAAAAGACCCTGTAACTTGGCACCCTTGCAGTCCTGCTTCTGCAGGTACTTGTTGCATCTTGCTTTTCTCTGCAAAAAAGTAAAAAAATAAAAAAAATCAAGATGAAGCACACACTCTCAGCGGAAAGTTTAGATGTAGAAGGACCAAGTCTCTATGATGGGTTATGCACAACTGAAAAGTTCAGACATAACCAAAACCAAAGTGAGATCTTCACTCCATGAAACTCTACTCACATAGCTTTAAATCATCAACTCCATCACACATAGCATAGACTCCGTGCTATGGCATCCCCACTCACGTCAACAGTAGGTTTCCATAGGCAAACCATTATACTGTGTCACTTCTCTGAAGGTGAAGGGCAGACTCAGCCATGATTAAAACATGCATATACACACAACACACAAAGACTGTAGCTGTTGAGTAATTGGACTGCTTCGGATGGAAAGAACTAGCAGCCTGATGGGTTGGTTAAAGATTCTGGCAGACAAGCTATGTGCTTCTAAGACTGCCAGAACATATTTGTATGCATGAAGAAACTAGGGTTGCTTAAGGACTAGATCAGGCTAATTCTACGAAAAAAGCAGGATTTGGACCAAGCAAATACAATAAGCACCCAAACTAGTATCGAAAGCATTAGATCTACACAGGCATGAGTACCAAAAATATGGTAGGGTGGGAAGACCCAAGCTTGCGCTTTAGCCTTAAGGCCATGACGAAGGTACCATATCATATCAAAGATGTCTAACATGAAGGCCTTATATCATACGTAAACAAAAGCCGTGGGTCTTAACAGGAAAAACATTACCAAGGTGAGGGAAGGATTGAGATTTACAAAAGATTAAGGAGGTGAGGGAAGTAAGTTTTCTGGTGATTCACCTTACTTCCTGATGTCGATGAAGGAAATTGTGCAGTGACTAAAGATCTAAAGCAGAGGGCTTGGTAAGGCGTGAACTGGGCGATTTTGTGAGTGCAGGGGCTAAAGAGGTTCAATGAGAGAGAGAGAGAGAGAGAGAGTGTGTGCTAGGCAGAGGAAGTCCCTGTGTGCTAGAAGGGGAAGGACGAAGTGATGGGCGAAGAAGTAAATGATGCTGTGAAGAGATGCAAGGGGGAAGGAGGAGGAATTTTCCTCCACAAGGCTAGATGGGGGGGCTGGGTCAGGTACACCTGTGGTTGGGGGCCAGAGACGGGGGAATGATGAGTGCTCCGTGGACCTAATTGTCACGTATGTGGCGTGTGTATGTGTGTGTACAGTGTATAGATGGCAGACCGCCACAAAGTCACCAATGGAAGCTCAACAACCACTTTTTTGAGAAGTCAGGTAAAAGAGGCACATGGCAAGGGGTAAAAGGTAGTTGCACCATGTAAAGACATTACAATAGTGAGGTTGCAACTTGGTTTGAGCTACAGCGCAAGAGCAAACAAAGCTCTCAACCTCCTGAGTAGCTCTCAACCTCCTGAGTCCTACTGCACCAGGGAAAAATCCCACCATGAAAAAGAGTGCGAACTTTTCCGACCTTTTCCATTTCCATCTTTTTGAGATTGACCCGGATCTCTCAGTGCAATGCATTGCACTGTGGCCTAGTCCCCACCTGCAGTTTTGAATGGGACTTGACGCCACTGGAAATTGGGGACTAGAAACTTGGGACTCGGGAGTTGCAATTGGACTTCTTGTTAGAGGTGTTCCATTTGGATCTGCTCTCCTTGAGCCCCAAAGGGGCCCCGGCACAGCTCCCAATCAAACAGCAACAACAAGATTTAAGAATATGATTGGGAAAAGCACACAAAGATGCAAAGTGGGGTGGGGGGGGGGGGACACATGCTAAATAAACTACCTTTTCTCTATTAAATGATAGTGTACCGAAATTGTAGATTTGACAGCGAGCAGCAGACCAAGGGCCCCGGCGGCCCACGGGCCCCACAACATCGCTATCAACGTCGAACCTGCTGTAAATGATTCTCTGAAACGAAAGAGAAAACTTTGAAAGTTGATGAGGGGCCGGGGGGCCAAGGGCGGCTTCCTCCGCTCTGTACCCTGCAACTGCCAACAAAAGGGCGCCTCTGACAGCGAGCGGGCCCCGTGCCCTCTGGCTGGAGATCTGCTCCCGAGTCCCGTCACTCCCGAGTCCCGTGTGCGACGCCGCTGCGCCTGGAAAAAGTATCACTATTTTATTTATTTTAGGTTCCAATTTCAAACTCTGCTTGAAAATTTGAAATGTGCTTATTCACACACTGAAGCGTACGGCCTCCATATCAATGGTGGGCTCTAGTGACTGGGCACTGCTGCGAGCCCAGGCGTACCGTACCCGGTGGTCCCGTGATTCGTGAATCGTGAAGATAGATTTCCTCGGAATCTTAACCCCGCCCGAAACTTCCTTTTCACCATTTTTACTGCCGCCTGTCACTGTCTGTCACTCACCATTCAGTTGTTATTTTCACATAGTCTGGACTCTCCAGTGGAGAGCTCGGTCCTACTGCACGTGCTGGAGGCTCCCACGCCGCACGGCGAATTTCAGAGCGTGTGGACTGTGTTCACAGAAAACATTTTTTTCTCACACAGTGACAGTGGACACACCACAGGTCCAGAGCGTCTGAGCCTTAAAATTTAGAGGGTATCTAAAATATAACGAAAATGCAGTATTTTTCAAAATTGAGGAAATGGAATTTACAGGTAAAAACAAAACTGTTGGTTCAGAGTCGAGTGTTCAGACTAGACTCCGCGAGAGTCTTCACAGTCCACACTGCACAGCTAAGCCACGGAGTCCGGACCTACGCTCAAGGCCGACGCTGGTGACGTGTAGTCTGTTTCGTATGTGTGACCCGTCCGTCACCCGTGGGGTGAAATGGGGACCCCCATTCGCACGAGAAACATATCGTGTGACATGGACCAGTGTGGATGGTGACCAGCCATGTTCAGAGGTGGGATGGCTTCCGTCACTCCTCTCTCCTCGTATGCGCTTCGATATTATTGTATCAAAACCGTAAACGCCTACATCGGCACACTTTATGTTATCCCTTGATTCCCGGCACCCCGGCCCCGCCCCCTCCGCGGCTGGGCCCGCCTCCATGCTCTTGTATTTTTTTTCCCATCACCGCACGTGACTGCACATGCCGCAACTTTTCATACAAAAACGTCTCCCCACACAGCCGCTGCACCACTTCGGCTCCACGCGTCCCAACGCGCGTGCCACGGAATTATCGATCATTCGTTTCACCGCTCCACATACTGCTGCCAGCTGGTGTATATATATTGTTAGACTCCCTACCTACTCCAACTTTTGAACACAGTGCTTTTGGTATTTTAACTGTGCCGATTCGCACCATGATGAAAAGCGCCACAACAACAATAGCAAAACGACAAACGCCTCAAAAAAGCGGTCCTTTTAAGAGCCCCGTTCCACGCGCTAGATCCAGTAGCGCTACTTGCTTACCAGCCTGTTCACACGAGTGGATACTACGAGTATCCGGGTGGTAATCCAAGACTGGTTTGCTGTTCACGCAAATGTAAAATTTGTATGCATTCATTACACCTTTTTGGATGAAACGCACAAAGCAGCAACCACAACACTAGCTCACTTGGTAGAAGAGGACGAGTGTTATCCTAGAGACAGATTTTGCACGGTGGCCATTGCACGGTGGCCAAAATGTGCACATTTTTGACCTCTGGTGACCATGGCTTCAGGCCATGCAGACATGGCAGTTCCAAGAAAAGTAGGTGCTGTGAGGTGGGATTTCTATCCGGAGGGACTTGGTGCCCGAGGGGTATGCTAGCCCGCCCCGAATATATTGCATCTATATGGGGAGGAGGAGGTACTAGGAGAGACAAGGCACGGACCCATGGTAGGCACCCTAGGAACGCACTCACGCACCGGGTAGGCACGTAGGCCTTTCCCACGTTCCGTGGGTGTCGAGTGCCCCGGGGGTTGCCCTCCCCACCTTGACGGAGTCGGGACCGAAAACGCCGAGACGGGACCGAAAACGGTGGAAAAACGGTCGACCGACGTCGGCGAGCCATGCCATGCCGACAATCGAGACGCGGCCGACGGGCCGGCGGATCATGGATGGAAGGCAAGACCCGAGACGAGGCCGAGGGAGCCGAGCCGGGCATGAACGCAAGTGATCGGTGAGACCCGCAAGGAAAACGCGCGAGACGCGCTCGACGGGCCGATGCTGCCGAGTCATGAAGCATGGACCGTGGAAAGCCGCGTGCGGCAAAGGCATCGCGGGACCGTTTCCGCCGGCCCCGTGACACTTGGTATCAGAGCAAAGTTCGTCTGAAAGCCTATGAGGGGCATGTGATGCCAGGTTGGAAGAAACGGCAAAAACGTCAAAAACAGCAAAAACGACAAGCTGGCCCCGTGACACTTGGTATCAGAGCAAAGTTCGTCTGAAAGCCTATGAGGGGCATGTGATGCCAGGTTGGAAGAAACGGCAAAAACGTCAAAAACAGCAAAAACGACAAGTCGGGTTGAGTCCAAGTGACGGCCACGAGCCGAAAACGACACAAAAGCTGCCGACTGAGATTTGAGCCTCAAAACGGTGGAATTTGCTCGTGGTGACCTTTACCTATCTGGAGTAGCGGGATGCAAGGCATGGGGAGGAGGTGCTAGGAGAGGCAAGGCACGGACCCATGGTAGGCACCCTAGGAACGCACTCACGCACCGGGTAGGCACGTAGGTCTTTCTCGGGTGCCGGCGAGGTTTCGTGGGTGCCGGGTGCCCCGGGGGTTGACGGAGTCGGGACCGAAAACGCCGCGACGGGACCGAAAACGGTGGAAAAACGGCGAACCGGCGAGCCGTGCCATGCCGACGGAGACGCGGCCGGCAGGCCGGCGGATCATGGATGGAAGGTAAGACCCGAGACGAGGCCGAGGGAGCCAAGCTGGGCATGAACGCAAGTGGTGAGACCCGCAAGGAAAACGTGCGAGACGCGCTCGACAGGCCGATGGAGCCGAGTCATGAAGCATGGACCGTGGAAAGCCGCGTGTGGCAAAGGCGTCGCCGTGGGACCGTTTCCATCGGCACCGTGAACAGGTGCACGTTCCGTTAACTCCACGCTATGGCAGTTTTGCAGGGCCGTTTTGCAAAAATACTAAGAGGTTTTGCTAGCTTTTCGTGGTTTTGGAGGGCGGGTTTGTAAGATTCAAGTAGTTTTCCCATTTTTCAAAAACATTTGCACTACTTTTGACGGTTCCATGTTGATTTTTTCTCACACTCACGACCACTGATGGCAAGCATAAATGGGCCATTTCTGCACGCTATTTGGCCATGTGATCTGCCCCCTAGAGGTCCTCGATGTTCATTACGGTGGATGTGCACCCTTCTTGTACAAATTGCCAGTGATGGTGTGTGTGAGTTGTATACACAAGCTGGGTGTTAAATATCCATTTCCTATTAATTTCAAGTTTTCCTTTTAAAAAAACAAACAAACAAAGCCATCTTCCCACAACCAAGCCTCTTTAATGCAACTGGAATCTTCCATTCTCACGACTGTCATGAATGTGGTGGTTAAATTTTGTGAGAAAAATTATCAGCTAGAATTATGAAAAAAACGCTTAAGATTTTTCATTGCCCTTATTTTAAGGATTCATTTATTATATATTTTAGTTATAAAATGGGCATCATGTATACATTTTGGAAACCAAAACCGGGTAGATTCAGGAGTTGTCCTTATTTTGATTGGTTGAAATAAATGTTTTTTTCGAGCACGAGTTAGAAAACTCTTGGCTGATGGTGGCCAAGTTGCATTAAATGAGTTTGGCCAAGTTAATTTACCTTGCGAGAAAAGCTTGAAATATGTAAATGCAACCGAGCTCGCCTTCATTTTGGTTAGCCATGGTCTTTTCTACTACCCACTTAAGACTCTAGATTCCAATTAGATGGTATCTAGATGCCAACTTGCCTATGTGTGTGAACATGCTCTATGGTATTTTCTTAGGAGGACCACCTTTGTGGATGCTGACTTGTTTGGTTTGTGACATTGTCTCGAAGTTGTTCTCACGGAGAGGGTAGAATTTTTTTTTTCTTTGACGTGAATAAGGGTACTAAATTACAATACCAGAAGGATCAAACATTGTATAACCCTTTAAGAAGGAAGGGTGCCCACTAGGATAACTTTCTTTTAACTGAAAATGGTGGTATCAAAGGTGCATTTATCGTCTTTGGGTTGTTCCCATGCTTTATAAATGGAGTGGGCCACAGCTAGAAACGAGAGAGAAAAAGACAAAACTTGAAAATTGGTGTGCACATAGGTGCATATGAGAGAAAAAATTGATTGATAAGCTTTTCCATTGATGATATTTGAATTAAAGCTTCAAAACAACTAGTTAGAGTTCCACCATCTCCAATATTGAATTTTCCTAAGTTACCTTATAAGCTCTCAAGTTTTAAGTCCAAGGTAGAATTGTAAATTTATGCCCGTTGTTGGTATTATGAACGACCCTCATAAGTCCCATCATCTGACTCAAACCAAGGTTAGTCATGGTGTGGCCTTCTACTTCCTTGTATGGTGCTATAGTTTCTTCAATGTGTGTTATTTTTTAACCACACCTAAAAGCAACCACATCATAGTGTGGAGCATATTTTCCATCTTTTCCATGAAGAACATTAGGAATTTTTTGGACCCAAAGAGGGCCTCTTGGATTAACTTTTGATTAGGAATGGACCAATAGGAAGAGGGCTGGGTGCACATTTTTTAATTCTTTGACCCTAGGGGACCTAGGCTTTGGTTTGCTAATGGGGCCTAAGTACTACTCTTGTCCCCCTACCTCTTGGGCTCAAACTTAGAGGTCCCCCCCACCTAGAATCGCGCAAATTAAAAACCCTAAAAATTAAAAAAATTTAATTTTCTAACCCTCTTTTAAGCTTTCCATTGCTACACTGAAAACCCTGAACTTTCTCTCCTCTCCACTCCTCTGTTGTAAAACAAACTTTTCTTTTCCCTTCTTCTCTTTTCTTACCACCATGGCCTCTTCCAGTAATGTGAGAAGACCTAGGGAGAAGGTGGAAGAGCTTGTGCTGCATAACACAAGAGATGAGAATGGAGTTTGGGCTCCAACAAGATTCAGGATTGGGGCTTGGGTCTACATGCAGCCAAGCTCTAAGGGACCACATCGAGTGCGTCAAAAACTGGGGAATATGCTACATCATTGGAAGGGGCGGCTACAAGGCTTCAAGCATACTAGGAAGGAAGGACTGGTTGCCATAGTGCAGCATCCTTGGATGCATATACTTTTGTGAACCTCCTTGATAATTGTGAATCTAGCCTAGAGCATGCAAAAACAATGCATGGAGATCCCTAATGGAAAATTACACAGAATTCCAAGGGCATTGGTGTCAATCTCATTACTTTCGCTTGGCCTATAATTGTGAACCATTTGTTATATGCAACGGGTTGTCAAAAATGGTGCATTCTTGCGATGTGTGAATAGGTTCTCAACTTAGATGATGTTTATGCAAGGGCAAAAATACTCCATAGTTGGAAATTGGTTGTGGGTGTTCAAGCACATGGGTATTCAAGCGTATGGGTTTAGGTTAGGTTCAAACGCTTATAAGATAATGCGTAACATGCCATGGGTATTCAAGCGCATGGGTTTAGGTTAGGTTCGAACGATTATAAGAGAATGTGTGTGACGTGCCAACATATCAAGCTATTGTTAGATGATGATCAAGGGGAGGGTGCCACATCCTCAAAGAAAGGAGAAGCAAAAACCTTTTGGCCTCAAGGAGAAGCAAAAAAAATTTGCCCTTATAAGGTGAGATACATTACAAAAGAAGCAAACAAACAATTGTAGGCTCGATAAGATTTGAATGCCTTCCCAAACTTACCTAGGTTATGTCCCTTCTTAACATACCTCTTTTAGACTATGTATGAACTTCCACCCAAAAACCTCCCCCCTAAGTGGAACACTTCAACAGCAAAAGATTGTGAGGCTTCTTACACACTAGGCAGAAGCCCATAGCTTTTGAGGAGACAATACTTTTGGGAGATGTAATGTGAGCCATTTGATCCGTTGGTTACACATAACCTTTGAAAGATGGAATGTGAACCATTTGATTTGTTGGTTACACACTACCTTTGAAATATGGAATGTGAACCGTTTGATTAGCTACCCATCAAGAAGGTGTTTATAGCCTAGCAATCCATTGTGTCATATGCTATGTTGGTGCGTGACTTGGATGCTACCTTGTACAAGAAGGTGTTTATAGACTATGTAGTAGCAACCCATTGTGTTATCTGATGTTGGTGCTTACTTGGATGCTATCTTGTGCCCATCAGCTCCGTTTACATTACTAGGGAGGCTTGCATGTGTCTCTAAGGAATCATGGGCACCACAAAGAATATGCAATCACAAACATTGTGGGAGCTCAGCTTGATAACTTTCCACATGAGCAGTTAAAAAGTGTGCCAAAAGTTATGGACACACATGAAGCTAATGTATAAGCTCTCAAGTGTGTAAAGGCCTAGTTGTCTTACCAACTATCCATACCTAGATGATAGACACTGCTGCATGGTGGGCTTCCATTGAGTCTATAACCAACCTGAATTGAGCTCTAGTACGTTATCATTTATCTCATTTAAAATTTAACATGTAGGTCATTATTCCACATTTCTACTTTTACTGAGTGCTTTTAAATGCTCTCAAAACAGTTTTTGTAGGTTGAAATGAGCCCACTCTTCCGCTAAGTGTATACAAGTTCCACAAGTTGAAAAATCAAGGATAACAAGGCTCCCAATTGTCAAATTCTATTTTATTCTAGACTATTAGCCCACATTTTTAAAAATCTATACTAGTCTTGCCTATCTTTCTAGCCAAAAGAAGCTCAAGTCAACAAATTTGAAAATTGAAATTAAGTAGCCCGTTTTCCCAAATGAAGCTCTTCCATACCTCAAATTGACATTGAAGGGCTTTCTAAGTGTGGATACTCCCATGATGACATCGTGAAACCTATTGGATGGAAAGAGGGTGAACACTTTTATAACGAGCTTCACACCATTTAAGATTAAGGTGAATAGTTTTATAACAAGACTCAAACCATTTGAGATTAAGGTGAACAATTTTATAACAAGCTTCACACCATTTGAGATTAAGGTGACATGACATGATATATATATAATCACATGCATATATATATGCATGCACATACACGTACATACACACACGGGTGTATGCACACGAGCACACACAAGCGCATGTACACATGTGTGTGTGTGCACATGCACACACACACACACATGCACACACACATGTACACACGTACATGTGTGTACATGTACGTGTATGTGTGCATGTGCACACACACACACATGCACACACACACATGCACACACACACACACACACACACACACATGCACACACACATGTACATGTGCGTGCACGCACACACACGAGTGTGATATATATTTTATTACCCACAATACATAGGTGTAATCGGGGGATTTTTTTAGAATTGAGGTCTTGTGAGGATCAATGACATCTCCCCAAAAAATCCACTAAAGCTTAAGATTGTGCCAAGCAAAAAGCTAAGCTTTATACATAATGCAAAAATTAAAAGCTCTCCACTCTTTGTGACTTGATAAACTTACTTAAAAACATATAAATGGTATCTTCCTATAAAAATGTAGAGTCTCTTGAAATAAATCACTTGGAAAATACTTATTAGGACATTTTGGAGGTCATTCATAGGACCTTTTAGTAGAGAGAGAAAAATGAGCGCATCCAATCAGGAAGAAGGCAACGTTACATTGAAAAATAGGTTATTTCTTTTTTCTAAATCCAAAAACTCTTCTTTCTCATGTCAAAATGTACTCTACTTACACTTGATAGTCACTTTTCACACCCGAATGCATTAAACACACCTACACTTTTGTAGGGAGGGAAACTTCTATTCAAATCCATGTATTAAATACACCTTTTTGCAAAGGAGGAAAAATCCCCCCCCCTCTCAAACTTCCTCTTGGCCTTAAACAATATGTCACTCTCTTTTCATTTCCTCTACCTTCTACTACACTCCATTTTCTGAAGCTTCAGGCTTTTGTACTCCATTCCTTCTTGAAAAGATGGGTAGCAAATCTTGTTTTATATCATCCCGATTTTGCTCCACTAATGCTATCATAGATGATTTAATTCCTAGGGCAAGGAGACAAAGATCATCAGTGTTTGATATACTTGTATCCAACTCTCTCAATGCGCAAAATCAGTGGACTGAAGTGCTAATCACCAAGGGCACATGGGTCCTTATGCAGTCAAGGAAGAAAAGAAAGACAAGCAACAAGAATACATTTAGGGCGTCATGGAAAGGAAGAGTAAAAGACTTCAAGATAGAGACTAGAACAACCATCAAGGAAGTCCTAGTGCAGATATATATATGCATAATGAGCTTATGCTTGAGAATCCAGATGACATAAAATTGCCCTCGCATAGACAAAACTGTAAGTAAATCTATCGCTTGTCAATCTTTCATTTTCTCATAATGGTCTAATGAACTGTGTAAACTGTCCACGTCTATGGTTTGCAGATGTGTATCCCTCATCATATGAGGAGTGGGAGCCAGTTCAGTGCATCATTGGAATTATGAATGTGGTTCACGCACACATTGGTTGGCTACAGTATGAGGGAAGGAGCAACAAAAGCCTTGTAGATACAGGAATCTTTTTCTATGATCATTTCTACCATCTGCTCAACAAAAAACACAATTGTGGCCGCTTGGAAGAGCTACCTTTACAAGCTGAGTGGAACTACATGGATTGGCCTATCTCAGACCCCTCAATAATGGAGTCAGCAAAGAGCAAGCTCTTCAAGGATGTGCAACGCTCCCTACGAGAGAGCATTCCAACTCATGGAGTAAAAATTATTGTTTACCTACCAATTACTGTGTTTGTGGAACAATGTAGCTTATTTTAGGTGAAGATAGCGAGAACCATGCTTGTCTGCAAAGATTTGGACACATTCCTCTTAGCAAGACTTCTTGATGATGAGGGATGGCTGAGTAAAGTTTTTGACGTATCCATTGTAACATTGCACTGGAGACAGTAGTTGCGAAGTACATGATTGTAACTCAAACTTTTATCTTATCCTTCTAGTATAGCAGGTCCTGTTACATCAATGGAGAGTTGGTACCAAATGGATCAGGAAGCCGCAAGTGCAATGGACGACAAAGTCATAGACATTGAAGTGATTGATGAAGCTTCAACACTGGTGACAATTGTTTCTATATAAGGAAAATGTAATTTACAACAGCTCTACGGAAGGATATTGTCGAAGAATCCTTGCAAGACACGCCGGCACACTTTAATTTCATTCACAATGGAAGAAAGGTCCTCCTTAGAAGGGAGCGACTAAAACAATGTAAAGAATTGGGTAACACAGTCAAGATCATTCCTACCCACTCCAATGTACTCTTTTGACAAATTACTCAAGTCTATCTTGTTAATGACACTCCTACTTGACATTACAAATTTGAATGTACTCTTTTAACATAATTAATCAAGAGCCTTTTGTTCGATGCAGTACTTTAAAAAAATAATACAATGTATACTATTTTTCAAGACATATTACTTGAGTGAGAATAGAACAGTTGAAAACATTATATTACAAAAAAGGATTTCTCATTACATAATCTTGTACAGAGTCTTTTGATTTGTACAATCCATCTAAATATGGAATCAATTGTTCTTCCAAATAAACATCATCTGCATTACCTTCGAAAGGAAAGGGTGATATCCATGTTCCCATGGGATTGTACATAGCCTTCTCAGGGGTATCATCAATTAATAATGTATTTGTGGGATTATATGGGTGTTGGATATCCACATAGCGCTTCATAAGTAAGGGCACCCCAGTTTGTTGGGATGAAAAACACATGGGTCAATGTAACAGTGCCTTTGGTCATATACGAAATACAATTCTGTTTCCTCAATCTTAGATTCTCTCAAAACTAGCATGACAAGAGGTCTCAAATTATGCATCATCATTGAGGACCATATGGCCAATCTAAAGTGCTTAGTTACAAAGTTGATAAATTGATACAGTTTGACATGCATTTCTCCGACTTTGTAATTTCCTGTAGCACTTGGTCCAAAGCTCTTGGGCTGTCTTTTGAGCAGCAATCCATACATCCAAGATAATAAGCCTCCTTAGTGTTTGGAACCATTATTGACATGTTTCTAATCAGTCTGAATATGATTAAAGCTTATAATCATTGTTAAGGGACAAAAAAAGCTAATAGAAACAATTCTTAAAATTGAGTTGGTTACTTATATCAGGTAAATTCGGCTTGGGACCCTCACTAGCCTTGGCATCCTCATCAGACTTAGGTTCTTCATTGTTTACCTCCTCGGCCTCCTACAGTCTGCTTCTTATCTGTTTTCTCTTCAGGCTTCGACTCTACCTCTTTAGTTTGCTCTACCTCATCAGCCTTGGGATGTTCAATGTTAACCTCCACATTGGACCTTGGCTCTGCCTCTATGTGCTCAGAGGGCTTTACCTCATCCCCTACAACCTGATGGAGCACCTCGACGTCTGCAAGATCGGGGAATTCCGGCTAGTTCTCCTCAGACATCTCTGTGCTATTAATATTATCATCTTTAGTATTAATATTATCATGGTCACTCTGTGTACCACTCCACATAGTTACTATCATAATTCTGTAATGCGATCTGAAAAAAACAAAATTCACAATGTCAGATCGCAAATCTAGCTAAATCATGTCCACCAAATGATTCTTCCACTTACCTTGGACATGAAGGGATTCGTGGAGAAGAGACTCTGGAGAATATATTCTACATGTATCATCGATCTCCATCCATAGGAGTGTGAGTCTCCTTGCTTGGGCACTTGAACAGGCTTAACCTCTGATTTGTACAGTTCATTGTCTCCATATAGGGAACCAAGAACATGAAGAAGCCTTTTTATACACCTGCATTATAAATAAGCTTTCACAATAAGATACATTGCCAACTTCAAGGAGCCATCATAGATACTAGACAAAGGTGCTTTGAATGTTTACTAATCGGCCTAACTCAGGATGTGATCTTGGTACTGAATTAAGAGTCCACACGATTCTCTTATCCAATTCTATAAACGGCAAGGTTCCAATGGTTCCTGTAAAAGCAGAAATATCTAAAACTAAGGTATCCAGACTATCTATTAGATGTATATAACTAACAAGATAGAGGAGTAACATACCCTGATTCATATGGAAAAATTAATACGGTAACCTCCAGCATGCTCAAATAGGTGAACCACTTTTGAATCTCTTGTTGGGAAGTACTCCTTCTTCGTAGCAGTGGTGCCAGTTGAGAGTTGAGAATCAGAGTGGCTCTCACGTGGAAGCTGGCACTTTATTAAACTACAAAAACAAGGGTAACTCATTGAGGAAAAAGGGAAGAACTAAAGATGGAACTACCATATCATCAGAAAATGCAATTCGGATACCTACTTTAAACAGACGTATAGGATAGTATCTGTGATCTGTGATGTCCTCTCCATCAAAGTTATGACATCCACGATGTTAAGGGAGAGCTGTTGCTCACCATCTTCCATATTCATGAAGACAAAAATGCCCCTCTACAAGCTCCTTAGTATCTCCAAGTTGACTAACTCCAACTCTTCTGTTTCTTTGATGTACTGTTCATGGAGATTCTTTGGGTTCGATTTTACTTGTTGATTCTTGTCTTTTCTTACCTTTTGCTCTTCCTCCCATCTGGCGTCCTGTTCTGCCCTGGCTCTTGTGTTAATATCATGTGTAATAGCTATAATTTTTATTTTATCCCGAGGACTTGCTGGTGGAATCATGAGGATGTTTTTAATTTTTGGGTCTGTAATCTCTGCAGGGTGTAGAAGCTTCTCATACCTCCACCTAAGCCTCTTCAGTGTCTCACTATCCTTGGGCATTATAGTCATCCCATGTGCATGGGCACACACAACACACAGGTCATTGAAGTACTCTACAAGAAAGTCTTCAGCAGCCTCTTGTAGACAGAGCAAGGCTGTCCTCTTCCACCTTACGGATAGGCTCCAATTCTCACATATAGACCTACACACCCACTGAAATGGGATCTTGGGAACACATAACTGCACACAATTCTGCGCCTTCATGATCTCCTTCAGAATGTAGAAGTTCTGTGATGAGAATCTCCTTATTCTGGCCTACTTCAGAATATGA